>NC_092233.1:33139494-33219971 GCF_036320965.1 Panulirus ornatus
TGGGCGTTATGTAAATATATGTGTATGTGAGTGGATGGGTTCTTCGTTTGTCTCCTAGCGCTACCTCGCTGACGCGGGAAACGGCTTTCAAATATATATATATATATATATATATATATATATATATATATATATATATATATTCCTATGAGTCCACGGGGAAAATGAAGCACGATAAGTTCCCACATGCACTTTCGTGTAATAATCACATCATCAGGGGAGACACGAGAGAGAAATATAAGTCAGTTGATATACATCGAAGAGACGAAGCGAGGACGCATTTGGTAAACATGTCATTGTCCAAAACGTACAACGAGCGTTCATAAACTTATCATTTTACAAATTCTATCAACAATAAAGTTATCTAATTTGTTTAGACCATCATTTATATTAAGACTATAATTCTTTGTATATTTAATAATAGAAGATTCAATGATATTTCTCTTGGTAATGGATTTAGAGTTAATAACTGAGATGGCATTACTCAAGTCAGTATAATGATCATAGTTTTTGAAGTGATTAAACAAGGCATTGATTCTTGTCCCGTTCTTATACTATATTTATGTTGCTTACGTCTAACAGAAAGATCCTTACCAGTCCGACCAACATAAAGATTTATCACAATTTCCACAAGGCACATAAGAGATGTATCCAAGAAAATTTTCTGGTGAATTCCTGACTTAGATATTCTTTATAGTATTATTTTTGATAAAGGCTACATTTATATTAAAGGATTTAAGCAACATGGAGAGTAAAGTGAAATTATTATTAAAAGGGAGAACTAAAAGATTCTTGGTGTCAGTGGGAGGTTTGGGCTCAACGCTATAAAATGATTTCTTTCCTAACTTAAGAGATCTATCAATGAAATATATATATATATATATATATATATATATATATATATATATATTTTTTTTTTTTTTTTTTTTTTTCTTTGTCGCTGTCTCCCGCGTTTGCGAGGTAGCGCAAGGAGACAGACGAAAGAAATGGCCCAACCCACCCCCATACACATGTATATACATACGTCCACACACGCAAATATACATACCTACACAGCTTTCCATGGTTTACCCCAGACGCTTCACATGCCCTGATTCAATCCACTGACAGCACGTCAACCCCGGTATACCACATCGATCCAATTCACTCTATTCCTTGCCCTCCTTTCACCCTCCTGCATGTTCAGGCCCCGATCACACAAAATCTTTTTCACTCCATCTTTCCACCTCCAATTTGGTCTCCCACTTCTCGTTCCCTCCACCTCCGACACATATATCCTCTTGGTCAATCTTTCCTCACTCATTCTCTCCATGTGCCCAAACCATTTCAAAACACCCTCTTCTGCTCTCTCAACCACGCTCTTTTTATTTCCACACATCTCTCTTACCCTTACGTCACTTACTCGATCAAACCACCTCACACCACACATTGTCCTCAAACATCTCATTTCCAGCACATCAATCCTCCTCCGCACAACTCTATCCATAGCCCACGCCTCGCAACCATACAACATTGTTGGAACCACTATTCCTTCAAACATACCCATTTTTGCTTTCCGAGATAATGTTCTCGACTTCCACACATTCTTCAAGGCTCCCAGAATTTTCGCCCCCTCCCCCACCCTATGATCCACTTCCGCTTCCATGGTCCCATACGCTGCCAGATCCACTCCCAGATATCTAAAACACTTTACTTCCTCCAGTTTTTCTCCATTCAAACTTACCTCCCAATTGACTTGACCCTCAACCCTACTGTACCTAATAACCTTGCTCTTATTCACATTTACTCTTAACTTTCTTCTTTCACACACTTTACCAAACTCAGTCACCAGCTCCTGCAGTTTCTCACTTGAATCAACCACCAGCGCTGTATCATCAGCGAACAACAACTGACTCACTTCCCAAGCTCTCTCATTCCCAACAGACTTCATACTTGTCCCTCTTTCCAAAACTCTTGCATTCACCTCCCTAACAACCATATCCATAAACAAATTAAACAACCATGGAGACATCACACACCCCTGCCGCAAACCTACATTCACTGAGAACCAATCACTTTCCTCTCTTCCTACACGTACACATGCCTTACATCCTCGATAAAAACTTTTCACTGCTTCTAACAACTTGCCTCCCACACCATATATTCTTAATACCTTCCACAGAGCATCTCTATCAACTCTATCATATGCCTTCTCCAGATCCATAAATGCTACATACAAATCCATTTGCTTTTCTAAGTATTTCTCACATACATTCTTCAAAGCAAACACCTGATCCACACATCCTCTACCACTTGTGAAACCACACTGCTCTTCCCCAATCTGATGCTCTGTACATGCCTTCACCCTCTCAATCAATGCCCTCCCATATAATTTACCAGGAATACTCAACAAACTTATACCTCTGTAATTTGAGCACTCACTCTTATCCCCTTTGCCTTTGTACAATGGCACTATGCAGGCATTCCGCCAATCCTCAGGCACCTCACCATGAGTCATACATACATCAAATAACCTTACCAACCAGTCAAAAATACAGTCACCCCCTTTTTAAAAAATTCCACTGCAATACCATCCAAACCTGCTGCCTTGCCGGCTTTCATCTTCCGCAAAGCTTTTACTGCATCTTCTGTTTACCAAATCATTTTCCCTAACCCTCTCACTTTGCACACCACCTCGTCCAAAACACCCTATATCTGCCACTCTGTCATCAAACACTTTCAACAAACCTTCAAAATACTCACTCCATCTCCTTCTCACATCACCACTACTTGTTATCACCTCCCCATTTGCGCCCTTCACTCAAGTTCCCATTTGCTCCCTTATCTTACGCACTTTATTTACCTCCTTCCAGAACATCTTTTTATTCTCCCTAAAATTTAATGATACTCTCTCACCCCAACTCTCATTTGCCCTCTCTTTCACCTCTTGCACCTTTCTCTTGACCTCCTGTCTTTCTTTTATACATCTCCCACTCAATTGCATTTTTTCCCTGCAGTGAAAAGTTTTTATCAAGGATGTAAGGCATGTGTACGTGTAGGAAGAGAGGAAAGTGATTGGTTCTCAGTGAATGTAGGTTTGCGGCAGGGGTGTGTGATGTCTCCATGGTTGTTTAATTTGTTTATGGATGGGGTTGTTAGGGAGGTGAATGCAAGAGTTTTGGAAAGAGGGGCAAGTATGAAGTCTGTTGTGGATGAGAGAGCTTGGGAAGTGAGTCAGTTGTTGTTCGTTGATGATACAGCGCTGGTGGCTGATTCATGTGAGAAACTGCAGAAGCTGGTGACTGAGTTTGGTAAAGTGTGTGAAAGAAGAAAGTTAAGAGTAAATGTGAATAAGAGCAAGGTTATTAGGTACAGTAGGGTTGAGGGTCAAGTCAATTGGGAGGTTAGTTTGAATGGAGAAAAACTGGAGGAAGTAAAGTGTTTTAGATATCTGGGAGTGGATCTGGCAGCGGATGGAACCATGGAAGCGGAAGTGGATCATAGGGTGGGGGAGGGCGCGAAAATCCTGGGAGCCTTGAAGAATGTGTGGAAGTCGAGAACATTATCTCGGAAAGCAAAAATGGGTATGTTTGAAGGAATAGTGGTTCCAACAATTTTGTATGGTTGCAAGGCGTGGGCTATGGATAGAGTTGTGCGCAGGAGGGTGGATGTGCTGGAAATGAGATGTTTGAGGACAATGTGTGGTGTGAGGTGGTTTGATCGGATAAGTAATGTAAGGGTAAGAGAGATGTGTGGAAATAAAAAGAGCGTGGTTGAGAGAGCAGAAGAGGGTGTTTTGAAATGGTTTGGTCACATGGAGAGAATGAGTGAGGAAAGATTGACCAAGAGGATATATGTGTCGGAGGTAGAGGGAACGAGGAGAAGTGGGAGACCAAATTGGAGGTGGAAAGATGGAGTGAAAAAGATTTTGTGTGATCGGGGCCTGAACATGCAGGAGAGTGAAAGGAGGGCAAGGAATAGAGTGAATTGGATCGATGTGGTATACCGGGGTTGACGTGTTGTCAGTGGATTGAATCAGGGCATGTGAAGCGTCTGGGGTAAACCATGGAAAGTTGTGTGGGGCCTGAATGTGGAAAGGGAGCTGTGGTTTCGGGCATTATTGCGTGGCAGCTAGAGACTGAGTATGAACGAATGGGGCCTTTGTTGTCTTTTCCTAGTGCTACCTCGCACACATGAGGGGGGAGGGGGATGGTATTCCATGTGTGGCGAGGTGGCGATGGGAGTGAATGGGGGCAGACAGTGTGAATTGTGTGCATGGGTATATATGTATGTGTCTGTGTATGTATATATATGTGTACATTGAGATGTATAGAGGTGTATATTTGCGTGTGTGGACGTGTGTGTGTGTGTATACATTGTGTATGGGGATGGGTTGGGCCATTTCTTTCGTCTGTTTCCTTGCGCTACCTCGCAAACGCGGGAGACAGCGACAAAGCAAAA
Organism: Panulirus ornatus; assembly: GCF_036320965.1. Classification (NCBI taxonomy): domain Eukaryota; kingdom Metazoa; phylum Arthropoda; class Malacostraca; order Decapoda; family Palinuridae; genus Panulirus; species Panulirus ornatus. The sequence continues at coordinate 33,143,935 of NC_092233.1, forward strand.
TAAAAAAAAAAAAAAAAATATATATATATATATATATATATATATATATATATATATATATATATATATATATATATATCCCTGGGGATAGGGGAGAAAGAATACTTCCCACGTATTCCCTGCGTGTAGTAGAAGGCGACTAAAAGGGAAGAGAGCGGGGGCTGGAAATCCTCCCCTCTCATTTTTTTTTTTTTTTAGATTTTCCAAAAGAATGAGCAGAGAAGGGGGCCATGTGAGGATATTCCCTCAAAGGCCCAGTCCTCTTTTCTTAACGCTACCTCGCTAATGCGGGAAGTGCCGAATAGTATGAAAAAAAAATAAAGGAAAAAAAAAAAAAAAAAAAAAATATATATATATATATATATATATATATATATATATATATATATATATATATATATATATATATATATATAAATATATATATATATATATACATATATATATATATATATATATATATATATATATATATATATATATATATATATATATATATATATTTTATTTATTTATTATTTTATTTTGCTTTGTCGCTGTCTCCCGCGTTAGCGAGGTAGCGCAAGGAAACAGACGAAAGAATGGCCCAACCCACTCACATACATGTGTATATACATACACGTCCACACACGCAAATATACTTACCTATACATCTCAACGTACACATACATATACACACACAGACATATACATATATACACATGTACATAATTCATACTGTCTGCCTTTATTCATTCCCATCGCCGCCCCGCTACCTACACATGCCCCATGTGTACGAGATAGCGCTAGGAAAAGACAGCAAAGGCCACATTCGTTTACACTCAGTCTCTAGCTGTCATGTAATAATGCACCGAAATCACAGCTCCCTTTCCACATCCAGGCCCCACAAAACTTTTCATGGTTTACCCCAGACGCTTCACATGCCCTGGTTAAATCCATTGACAGCACGTCCACCCCGGTATACCACATCGTTCCAATTCACTCTATTCCTTGCACGCCTTTCACCCTCCTGCATGTTCAGGCCCCGATCACTCAAAATCTTTTTCGCTCCATCTTTCCACCTCCAATTTGGTCTCCCACTTCTCGTTCCCTCCACCTCTGACACATATATCCTCTTCGTCAATCTTTCCTCACTCATTCTCTCCATGTGACCAAACCATTTCAAAACACCCTCTTCGGCTCTTTCAACCACACTCTTTTTACTACCACATATCTCTCTTACTCTATTATTACTTACTCGATCAAACCACCTCACACCACATATTATCTTCAAACATCTCATTTCCAGCACATCCACCCTCCTACGCACAACTCTGTCTATAGCCCACGCCTCGCAACCATATAACATTGTTGGAACCACTATTCCTTCAAACATACCCATTTTTGCTTTTGGAGATAATGTTCTCGGCTGCCACACATTCTTCAACGCTCCCAGAACTTTTGCCCCCTCCCCCACCCTATGATCCACTTCCGCTTCCATGGTTCCATCCGCTGCCAGATCCACTCCCAGATATCTAAAACACTTCACTTCCTCCACTTTTTCTACATTCAAACTTACCTCCCAATTGACTTGTCCCTCAACCCTACTGTACCTAATAACCTTGGCTCTTATTCACATTTACTCTCAGCTTTCTTCTTTCACACACTTTACCAAACTCAGTCGCCAGTTTCTGCAATTTCGCACACGAATCAGCCACCAGCGCTGTACTATCAGCGAACAACAACTGACTCACTTCCCAAGCTCTCTCATCCATAACAGACTGCATACTTGCCCCTCTTTCCAAAACTCTTGCATTCACCTCCCTTACAACCCCATCCATAAACAAATTAAACATCCATGGAGACATCACACACCCCTAACGCAAACCTACATTCACTGAGAACCAATCACTTTCCTCTCTTCCTACACATACATATGTCTTACATCCTCGTTAAAAACTTTTCACTGCTTCTAACAACTTGCCTCCCACACCTTACATTCTTAATACCTTCCACAGAGCATCTCTATCAACTCTATCATATGCCTTCACCAGATCCATAAATGCTACATACAAATCCATATATATATATATATATATATATATATATATATATATATATATATATATATATATATATATATATATATATATATGTATATTTATATTTATATTTATTATACTTTGTCGCTGTCTCCCGCGTTTGCGAGGTAGCGCAAGGAAACAGACGAAAGAAATGGCCCAACCCACCCCCATACACATGTATATACATACGTCCACACACGCAAATATACATACCTACACAGCTTTCCATGGTTTACCCCAGACGATTCACATGCCTTGATTCAATCCACTGACAGCACGTCAACCCCGGTATACCACATCGCTCCAATTCACTCTATTCCTTGCCCTCCTTTCACCCTCCTGCATGTTCAGGTCCCGATCACACAAAATCTTTTTCACTCCATCTTTCCACCTCCAATTTGGTCTCCCTCTTCTCCTCGTTCCCTCCACCTCCGACACATATATCCTCTTGGTCAATCTTTCCTCACTCATTCTCTCCATGTGCCCAAACCACTTCAAAACACCCTCTTCTGCTCTCTCAACCACGCTCTTTTTATTTCCACACATCTCTCTTACCCTTACGTTACTCACTCGATCAAACCACCTCACACCACACATTGTCCTCAAACATCTCATTTCCAGCACATCAATCCTCCTGCGCACAACTCTATCCATAGCCCACGCCTCGCAACCATACAACATTGTTGGAACCACTATTCCTTCAAACATACCCATTTTTGCTTTCCGAGATAATGTTCTCGACTTCCACACATTCTTCAAGGCCCCCAGAATTTTCGCCCCCTCCCCCACCCTATGATCCACTTCTGCTTCCATGGTCCCATCCGCTGCCAGATCCACTCCCAGATATCTAAAACACTTCACTTCCTCCAGTTTTTCTCCATTCAAACTCACCTCCCAATTGACTTGACCCTCAACCCTACTGTACCTAATAACCTTGCTCTTATTCACATTTACTCTTAACTTTCTTCTTCCACACACTTTACCAAACTCAGTCACCAGCTTCTGCAGTTTCTCACATGAATCAGCCACCAGCGCTGTATCATCAGCGAACAACAACTAACTCACTTCCCAAGCTCTCTCATCCCCAACAGACTTCATACTTGCCCCTCTTTCCAAAACTCTTGCATTTACCTCCCTAACAACCCCATCCATAAACAAATTAAACAACCATGGAGACATCACACACCCCTGCCGCAAACCTACATTCACTGAGAACTAATCACTTTCCTCTCTTCCTACACGTACACATGCCTTACATCCTCGATAAAAACTTTTCACTGCTTCTAACAACTTTCCTCCCACACCATATATTCTTAATACCTTCCACAGAGCATCTCTATCAACTCTATCATATGCCTTCTCCAGATCCATAAATGCTACATACAAATCCATTTGCTTTTCTAAGTATTTCTCACATACATTCTTCAAAGCAAACACCTGATCCACACATCCTCTACCACTTGTGAAACCACACTGCTCTTCCCCGATCTGATGCTCTGTACATGCCTTCACCCTCTCAATCAATACCCTCCCATATAATTTACCAGGAATACTCAACAAACTTATACCTCTGTAATTTGAGCACTCACTCTTATCCCCTTTGCCTTTGTACAATGGTACTATGCACGCATTCCGCCAATCCTCAGGCACCTCACCATGAGTCATACATACATTAAATAACCTTACCAACCAGTCAACAATACAGTCACCCCCTTTTTTTTTAATATATATATATATATATATATATATATATATATATATATATATATATATATATATATATATATATATATATATATATATATATATTTATATATATATATATATATATATATATATATATATATATATATATATATATATATATATATATATATATATATATATCCTTGGGGATAGAGGAGAAAGATTACTTCCCACACATTCCTCACGTGTCGCAAAAGGCGACTAAAGGGGACGGGAGCAGGTGGCTAGAAACCCTCCCCTCCTTGTATTTTAACTTTCTAAAAGGGGAAACAGAAGAAGGAGTCACGCGAGGAGTGCTCATCCTCCTCGAAGGCTCAGATTGGGGTGTCTAAATGTGTGTGGATGTAACCAAGATGAGAAAAAGGAGAGATAGGTAGTATGTTTGAGGAAAGGAACCTGGATGTTTTGGCTCTGAGTGAAACGAAGCTCAAGGGTAAAGGGGAAGAGTGGTTTGGGAATGTCTTGGGAGTAAAGTCAGGGATTAGTGAGAGGACTAGAGGAAGGGAAGGAGTAGCACTACTCCTGACACAGGAGTGGTGGGAGTATGTGATAGAGTGTAAGAAAGTAAACTCTAGATTGATATGGGTAAAACTGAAAGTTGATGGAGTGAGATGGGTGATTATTAGTGCATATGCACCTGGGCATGAGAAGAAAGATCATGAGAGGCAAGTGTTTTGGGAGCAGCTGAGTGAGTGTGTTAGTGGTTTTGATGCACGAGACCGGGTTATAGTGATGGGTGATTTGAATGCAAAGGTGAGAGTAATGTGGCAGTTGAGGGAATAATTGGTGTACATGGGGTGTTCAGTGTTGTAAATGGAAATGGTGAAGAGCTTGTAGATCTATGTGCTGAAAAAGGACTGGTGATTGGAAATACCTGGTTTAAAAAGCGAGATATACATAAGTATACATATGTAAGTAGGAGAGATGGCCAGAGAGCGTTATTGGATTACGTGTTAATTGATAGGCGCGCAAAAGAGAGACTTTTGGATGTTTATGTGCTAAGAGGTGCGACTGGAGGGATGTCTGATCATTATCTTGTGGAGGTGAAGGTGAAGATGTGTAGAGGTTTTCAGAAAAGAAGAGAGAATGTTGGGGTGAAGAGAGTAGTGAGAGTAAGTGAGCTTGGGAAGGAGACTTATGTGAGGAAGTACCAGGAGAGACTGTGTACAGAATAGAAAAGGGTGAGAACAAAGGACATAAGGGGAGTGGGGGAGGGATGGGATGTATTTAGGGAAGCACTGATGGCTTACGCAAAAGATGCTTGTGGCATGAGAAGCGTGGGAGGTGGGCAGAGTAGAAAGGGTAGTGAGTGGTGGGATGAAGAAGTAAGATTATTAGTGAAAGAGAAGAGAGAGGCATTTGGACGATTTTTGTAGGGAAATAATGCAAATAAGTGGGAGATGTACAAAAGAAAGAGGCAGGAGGTCAAGAGAAAGGTGCAAGAGGTGAAAAAGAGGACTAATGAGAGTTGGGGTGAGAGAGTATCATTAAATTTTAGGGAGAATAGAAAGATGTTTTGGAAGGAGGTAAATAATGTACGTAAGACAAGGGAATCAATCGGAACTTCAGTGATGAGGGCTCATGGGGAGGTGTTAACAAGTAGTGGTGATGTGAGAAGGAGATGGAGTGAGTATTTTGAAGGTTTGGTGAATATATTTGATGATAGAGTAGCGGATATAGGGTGTCTTGGTCGAGGTGGTGTGCAAAGTGAGAGGGTTAGGGAAAATGATCTAGTAAACAGGGAAGAGGTAGTAAAAGCTTTGCGGAAGATGAAAGCCGGCAAGGCAGCGGGTTTGGATGGTATTGCAGTGGAACTTATTAAAATGGGGGGTGACTGTATTGTTGACTGGTTGGTAAGGTTATTTAATGCATGTGTGACTCATGGTGGGGTGCCTGAGGATTGGTGGAATGCTTGCATAGTGCCATTGTACAAAGGCAAAGGGGATAAATGTGAGTGCTCAAATTACAGAGGTATAAGTTTGTTGAGTATTCTTGGGAAATTATATGGGAGGGTATTGATTGAGAAGGTGAAGGCATGTACAGAGCATCAGATTGGGGAAGAGCAGTTTGGTTTTTGAAGCGGTAGAGGATGTGTGAATCAGGTTTTTGCTTTGAAAAATGTATGTGAGAAATACTTAGAAAAGCCACTGGATTTGTATGTAGCATCTATGGATCTGGAGAAGGCATATGATAGAGTTAATAGAGATGCTCTGGTGAAGGTATTAAGAATATATGGTGCGGGAGGCAAGTTGTTAGAAGCAGTGAAAAGTTTTTATCGAGGATGTAAGGCATGTGTACGTGTAGAAAGAGAGGAAAGTGATTGGTTCTCAATGAATGTAGGTTTGCGGCAGGGGTAGTGTGATGTCTCCATGGGTGTTTAATTTGTTTATGGATGTGGTTGTTAGGTAGGTGAATGCAAGAGTTTTAGGAAAGAGAGGCAAGTATGCAGTCTGTTGTGGATGAGAGGGCTTGGGAAGTGAGTCAGTTGTTGTTCGCTGATGATACAGCGCTGGTGGCTGATTCGTGTGAGAAACTGCAGAAGCTGGCTGACTGAGTTTGGTAAAGTGTGTGAAAGAAGAAAGCTGAGAGTAAGTGTGAATAATAGGAAGGCTATTAGGTACAGTAGGGTTGAGGGTCAAGTCAATTGGGAAGTAAGTTTGAATGGAGAAAAAGTGGATGAAGTGAAGTGGTTTAGATATCTGGGAATGGATCTGGCAGCGGATGGAACCATGGAAGCGGAAGTGAATCATAGGGTGGAGGAGGGGGCGAAAGTTCTGGGAGCGTTGAAGAGTGTTTGGAAATCGAGAACATTATCTCGGAAAGCAAAAATGGGTATGTTTGAAGGAATAGTGGTTCCAATAAGTTTTAATGGTTGCGAGGAGTGGGCTATACATAGAGTTGTGCGGAGGAGGGTGGATGTGCTGCAAATGAGATGTTTGAGGACAATTATTGGTGTGAAGTAGTTTGTCGAGTAAGTAATAATAGGGGAAGAGAGATGTGTGGTAATAAAAAGAGTGTGGTTGAAAGCGCCGAAGAGGGTGTTTTGAAATGGTTTCGTCAAATGGAGAGAATGAGTGAGGATAGATTGACCAAGAGGATATATGTGTCAGAGGTAGAGGGAACGAGGAGAAGTGGGATACCAAATTGGAGGTGGAAAGATGGAGTGAAGAAGATTTTGAGTGATCGGGGCCTGAACACGCAGGAGGCTGAAAGGCGTGCAAAGATTAGAGTGAATTGGAACGATGTGGTATACCGTGGTCGACGTGCTGTCAATGGATTTAACCAGGGCATTTGAAACGTCTGGGGCAAACCATGGAAAGTTCTGTGGGGCCTGGATGTGGAGAGGGAGCTGTGGTTTAGGTGCATTATTACATGACAGCTAGAGACTGAGTGTGAACGAATGTGGCCTTTGTTGTCTTTTCCTAGCGCTACCTCGCACACATGCAGGGGGAGGGGGCTGTTATTTCATGTGTGGCGGGGTGGCGATGGGAATGAATAAAGGCAGCCTGTATGAATTATGTACATGTCTATATATGTATATATCTGTGTGTGTATATATGTATGTATACGTTGAGATGTATAGGTATGTTCATTTGCGTGTGTGGACGTGTATGTATATATATGTGTATGAGGGTGGGTTGGACCATTCTTTCGTTTGTTTCCTTGCGCTACCTCGCTGACACGGGAGACAGCGGCAAAGCAAAATAGATATATAAATATATTCCTATGAGTCCACGGGGACAATGAAACACGATAAGTTCCCAAGTGCACTTTCGTGTAATAATCACATCATCAGGGGAGACACAAGAGAGAAATATAAGTCAGTTGATACATGTGATGACTGAATGGGGTATAGTGATCCATTCAAATCTGGGCGGACATATTTTCATTTCCTCCGCCAGAGGGTGAGGGCGTTGACGTCAGAGGTAAACAAACGTGCGAAAGATCGGACGGGGAGGAGCAATGACACTTGTTCGTCTCTGCTTGTCTTCTGTGTTAAATCAGTAGGTTGTGAACTATAATTCTGGTAGTTATATAGTCTTAGCGATAGGAGAGTGGGAGTAAAGCTTGCTGGTGTGTGCTAACGGCGGTAATTTCATGTTTTATCATAGAAACCGGATATTGAATGTGGTAGAAATTTCAAGTGGATAGGGTTAGACTGATTTCATCATTTAATGTAAGATAACAGGCATTTGGTTAACTAGCAGCAGCAGCAGATTGGTTGGAGTATTTTTGAAATATTCAACGAAAATGTCGTCTTCGTAACATTTGGTCGTGAGCGGGGTTGGTTGCAGCGGTTGAATATAACAGCACACTGACTGGGAGGGAAGATTATTATTTTGACCTTTGCATTATTATTAGTGTTTGGACGTTTGTGAACAGTGGATAATATCAAAATTATAGGGATGCAGTTGATGCACTAGAAGTGTCATGAAGTCTTAGAGGGAAATAAGTGGTCTCTTTATTGGATTTGTTACTTGGCTGATACATGAGTATATTTACATATTTTTGTAATACTCTTGTTTACGGACACCACAGAAATTACATATGGATAAGAAAGGAAGCTGTATTTATGAAATATATATATATATATATATATATATATATATATATATATATATATATATATATATATATGTATATATATATATATATATATTTTTTTTTTTCAAACTATTCGCCGTTTTCCGCGTTAGCGAGGTAGCGTTAAGAACAGAGGACTGGGCCTTTGAGGGAATATCCTCACCTGGCCCCCTTCTCTGTTCCTTTTGGAAAATTAAAAAGAAACGAGATGGGAGGATTTCCAGTCCCCCGCTCCCTCCCCTTTTAGTCGCCTTCTACGACACGCAGGGAATACGTGGGAAGTATTCTTTCTCCCCTATCCCCAGGGTAAACAGAGAAGAGGTAGTAAAAGCTTTGCGTAAGATGAAAGCCGTCAAGGCAGCAGGTTTGGATGGTATTGCAGTGGAATTTATTGAAAAAGGGGGTGACTGTATTGTTGACTGGTTGGTAAGGTTATTCAGTGTATGTATGATTCATGGTGAGGTGCCTGAGGATTGGCGGAATGCTTGCATAGTGCCATTGTACAAAGGCAAAGGGGATAAGAGTGAGTGCTCAAATTACAGAGGTATAAGTTTGTTGAGTATTCCTGGTAAATTATATGGGAGGGCATTGATTGAGAGGGTGAAGGCATGTACAGAGCATCAGATTGGGGAAGAGCAGTGTGGTTTCAGAAGTGGTAGAGGATGTGCGGATCAGGTGTTTGCTTTGAAGAATGTATGTGAGAAATACTTAGAAAAGCAAATGGATTTGTATGTAGCATTTATGGATCTGGAGAAGGCATATGATAGAGTTGATAGAGATGCTCTGTGGAAGGTATTAAGAATATATGGTGTGGGAGGCAAGTTGTTAGAGGCAGTGAAAAGTTTTTATCTAGGATGTAAGGCATGTGTATGTGTAGGAAGAGAGGAAAGTGATTGGTTCTCAGTTTGCGGCAGGGGTGTGGGATGTCTCCATGGTTGCTTAATTTGCCTATGGTTGGGGTTGTTAGGGAGGTGAATGCAAGAGTTTTGGAAAGAGGGGCAAGTATGCAGTCTGTTGTGGATGAGAGAGCTTGGGAAGTAAGTCAGTTGTTGTTCGCTGATGATACAGCGCTGATGACTGATTCATGTGAGAAACTGCTGAAGCTGGTGACTGAATTTGGTAAAGTGTGTGAAAGAAGAAAGTTAAGAGTAAATGTGAATAAGAGCAAGGTTATTAAGTACAGTAGGGTTGAGGGTCAAGTCAACTGGCAGGTAAGTTTGAATGGAGAAAAACTGAAGGAAGTAAAGTGTTTTAGATATCTGGGAGTGGATCTGGCAGCAGATGGAACCATGGAAGCGGAAGTGAATCATAGGGTGGGGGAGGGGGCGAAAATTCTGGCAGCCTTGAAGAATGTGTGGAAGTCGAGAACATTATGTCGGAAAGCAAAAATGGGTGTGTTTGAAGGAATAGTGGTTCCAACAATGTTGTATGGCTGCGAGGCATGGGCTATGGATAGAGTTGTGTGTAGGAGGGTGGATGTGCTGGAAACGAGATGTTTGAGGACAATATGTGGTGTGAGGTGGTTTGATCGAGTAAGTAATGTAAGGGCAAGAGATATGTGTGGAAATAAAAAGAGTGTGCTTGAGAGAGCAGAAGAGGGTGTTTTGAAATGGTTTGGTCACATGGAGAGAATGAGTGAGGAAAGATTGACCAAGAGGATATACGGGTCAGAGGTGGAGGGAACAAGGAGAAGTGGGAGACCAAATTGGAGTTGGAAAGATGGAGTGAAAAAGATTTTGAGTGATCGGGGCCTGAACATGCAGGAGGGTGAAAGGCGGGCAAGGAATAGAGTGAATTAGAACGATGTGGTATACCGGGGTCGACGTGCTGTCAGTGGATTGAACCAGGGCATGTGAAGCATCTGGGGTAAACCATGGAACGTTCTGTGGGGCCTGGATGTGGAAAGGAGAGCTGTGGTTTCGGTGCATTATTACATGACAGCTAGAGAGTGAGTGTGAACGAATGTGGCCTTTATTGTCTTTTCCTAGCGCTACCCCGCACACATGAGGGGGGAGGGGGCTGTTATTTCATGTGTGGCGGGGTGACGATGGGAATAAATAAAGGCAGAAAGTATGAATTATGTACATGTGTATATATGTATATGTCTGTGTGTGTACATATATGTGTACATTGAGATGTATAGGTATGTATATTTGCGTGTGTGGACTTGTATGTATATACACGTGTATGTATTTTATTAAAAAAGGGGGGTGACTGTATTATTGACTGGTTGGTAAGGTTATTTAATGTATGTATGACTCATGGTGAGGTGCCTGAGGATTGGCAGAATGCGTGCATAGTACCATTGTACAAAGGCAAAGGGGATAAGAGTGAGTGCTCAAATTACAGAGGTATAAGTTTGTTGAGTATTCCTGGTAAATTATATGGGAGGGTATTGATTGAGAGGGTGAAGGCATGTACAGAGCATCAGATTGGGGAAGAGCAGTGTGGTTTCAGAAGTAGTTGAGGATGTGTGGATCAGGTGTTTGCTTTGAAGAATGTATGTGAGAAATACTTAGAAAAGCAAATGGATTTGTATGTAGCATTTATGGATCTGGAGAAGGCATATGATAGAGTTGATAAAGATGCTCTGTGGAAGGTATTAAGAATATATGGTGTGGGAGGCAAGTTGTTAGAAGCAGTGAAAAGTTTTTATCGAGGATGTAAGGCATGTGTACGTGTAGGAAGAGAGGAAAGTGATTGGTTATCAGTGAATGTAGGTTTGCGGCAGGGGTGTGTGATGTCTCCATGGTTGTTTAATTTGTTTATGGATGGGGTTGTTAGGGAGGTGAATGCAAGAGTTTTGGAAAGAGGGACAAGTATGAAGTCTGTTGTGGATGAGAGAGCTTGGGAAGTGAGTCAGTTGTTGTTCGCTGATGATACAGCGCTGGTGGCTGATTCATGTGAGAAACTGCAAAAGCTGGTGACTGAGTTTGGTAAAGTGTGTGAAAGAAGAAAGTTAAGAGTAAATGTGAATAATAGGAAGGTTATTAGGTACAGTAGGGTTGAGGGTCAAGTCAATTGGGAGGTGAGTTTGAATGGAGAAAAACTGGAGGAAGTAAAGTGTTTTAGATATCTGGGAGTGGATCTGGCAGCGGATGGAACCATGGAAGCGGAAGTGGATCATAGGGTGGGGGAGGGGGCGAAAATTCTGGGAGCCTTGAAGAATGTGTGGAAGTCGAGAACATTATCTCGGAAAGCAAAAATGGGTATGTTTGAAGGAATAGTGGTTCCAACAATGTTGTATGGTTGCGAGGCGTGGGCTATGGATAGAGTTGTGAGCAGGAGGATGGATGTGCTGGAAATGAGATGTTTGAGGACAATGTGTGGTGTGAGGTGGTTTGATCGAGTGAGTAACGTAAGGTTAAGAGAAATGTGTTGAAATAAAAAGAGCGTGGTTGAGAGAGCAGAAGAGGGTGTTTTGAAATGGTTTGGGCACATGGAGAGAATGAGTGAGGAAAGATTGACCATGAGGATATATGTGTTGGTGGTGGAGGGAACGAGGAGAAGTGGGAGACCAAATTGGAGGTGGAAAGATGGGGTGAAAAAGATTTTGTGTGATCGGGGCCTGAACATGCAGGACGGTGAAAGGAGGGCAAGGAATAGAGTGAATTGGATCGATGTGGTATACCGGGGTTGACGTGCTGTCAGTGGATTGAATCAGGGCATGTGAAGCGTCTGGGGTAAACCATGGAAAGCTGTGTAGGTATGTATATTTGCGTGTGTGGACGTATGTATATACATGTGTATGGGGGTGGGTTGGGCCATTTCTTTCGTCTGTTTCCTTGCGCTACCTCGCAAACACGGGAGACAGCGACAAAGCAAAAAAAAAAAAGAAAAAAAAGAAAAAATGTATGTGGGTTGGGCCATTCTTTCGTCTGTTTCCTTGCGCTACCTCGCTAACGCGGGAGACAGCGACAAAGCAAAATGAATAAATAGATATATACTAAATGTACTTTAGGCACACTACATTATTTGGAGCATTAATTCATATCCTTTCATGATAGGTAAATAACTTACCGGTAGATATATAGAAGACTTAAGTTGCATCTGTTGGTGTGTTATTACATGCCTCATTTATGTATCTCTTGTGTATCACAATCCTCATCTTGATTTCTCATTATAGTGATATATCTTTTTTAAATGAGCTAACTATTTGAGCCACCTATGTCATCCGAAAGCTGATTCCAGTCATCCGCTGTTCCCTGAAAGAAGGTTTCATTAGTATTTATATTACTTTGCTACTTATAAAATGTGTTTGATGATAGAGTGGCAGATGTAGGGTGTTTTGGTCGAGGTGGTGTGCGAAGTGAGAGGGTCAGGGAGAATCATTTGGTAAACAGAGAAGAGGTAGTGAAAGCTTTGCAGAAGATGAAAGCTAGCAAGGTAGTGGGTTTGGATGGTATTGCTGTGGAATCTGTTAAAAAAGGGGTGACTGTGTTGTTGACTGGTTGATGAGGATATTCAATGTATGTATGGTTTATGGTGAAGTGCCTCAGGATTGGCGAAATGCATGTATAGTGCCATTGTACAAAGGCAAAGGGGATAAATGTGAGTGTTCAAATTTCAGATGCATAAATTTCTTGAGTATTCATGGGAAATTATATGGGAGGGTATTGATCAAGACGATCAAGGCATGTACAGAGCATCAAATTTGGGAGGAGCAGTGTGGTTTCAGAAGTGGTAGAGGATGTGTGGATCAGGTGTTTGCTTTGGAGAATGTGAGAAATGCTTAGAAAAGCAGATGGATTTGTATGTAGCATTTGTAGATCTGGAGAAGGCATATGATAGGGTTGATAGAGATGCTTTGTGGAAGGTATTAAGAGTATACGGTGTGGGAGGTAAGTTGCTAGAAGCAGTGAAAAGTTTTTATCAAGAATGTAAGGCATGTGTACGAGTAGGAAGAGAGGAAAGTGAGTGGTTCCTAGTGAATGTCGGTTTGCAGCAGGGGTGTGTGATGTCTCCATGGTTGTTTGATTTGTTTATGGATGGGGTTATTAGGGAGGTGAATGCAGGAGTTTTGAAGAGAGGGGCAAGTATGCAGTCTATTGTGGATGAGAGGGCTTGGGAAGTGAGTCAGTTGTTGTTCGCTGATGATACAGCACTGGTGGCTGATTCGAGTGAGAAACTACTGAAGTTTTGACTAAGTTTGGTAAAGTGTATAAAAGAAGAAAGCTGAGAGTAAATGTGAATAAGTGCAAGGTTATTAGGTTCAGTAGGGTTTAGGGACAAGTCAATGGAGAAAAACTGGAGGAAGTGAAGTGTTTTATATATCTGGGAGTGGATTTAGCAGTGGATGGAACCATGGAAGCAGAAGTGAGTCACACGGTGGGGGAGGGGGCAAAGGTTCTGGGAGCGTTGAAGAATGTGTGGAAGGCGAGAATGTTATTTTGGAGAGCAAAAATGGGTATGTTTTAATGAATTGTAGTTCCAACAATGTTATATGGTTGTGAGGCATGGGCAGTAGATAGGGTTGTGTGGAGGAGGATGGTTGTGTTGGAAGTCAGATGTTTGAGGACAATATATGGTGTAAGGTGGTTTGATTTAGTAAGTAAGGAAAGGGTAAGAGAGATGTGTGGTAATGAAGAGAGTGTGGTTGAGAGAGCAGAAGAGGGTATATTGAAATGGTTTGGTCACATGGAGGGAATGAGTGAGGAAAGATTGACAAAGAGGATATGTGTCAGAGGTGGAGGGAATGAGGAGAAGTGGGAGACCAAATTGGAGGTGGAAGGATGGAGTGAAAAAGATTTTGAACGATCAGGGCCTGAACATGCAGGAGGGTGAAAGGCATGCAAGGAATAGAGTGAATTGGAATGATGTGGTATACCGGGGTCGACGTGCTGTCAATGGATTGAACCAGGGCATGTGAAGCGTCTAGGGTAAACCATGGAAAGTTTTGTGAGGCCTGGATGTGGAAAGGGAGCTGTGGTTTCGGTGCATTATTACATGACAGCTAGAGACTGAGTGTGAACGAATGTGGCCTTTGTTGTCTTTTCCTAGTGCTACCTCGTGCACATGCGGGGGGAGGGGTTGTCATTTCATGTGTGGTGGGGTGGTGGCAGAAATGGATGAAGGCAGCATGTATGGATTTGTACATGTGTATATATGTACATGTCTGTGTATGTAGATGTATGTATACATTGAAGTGTATAGGTATGTATATGTGTGTGTGTGTGGGGGGGTGTATATACATACATGTGTATGTGGGTGGGTTGGGCCATTCTTTCATGTTTCCTTGCGATACCTCACGTGCGGGAGGCAGCAGTCAAAGTATGATAAATAGATATTATAGAATATATGCATATTTCCTCTTAGATTATTCCTGTCTTCTTCAAAGAATTATGTCTTGTTGATCTGTTCCAATCCTTTAATATCCTTAAAAATTTTTTTCTTTCTGTTTTGTAGTGTTGTCATATCTAATCTGTGTCTCTTCATATGTAAATTCTCTTAGTTCTAGAATTAGTTTAGTGTCACATTCAATCTTATTAATATCCTTCCTTAAGTAAGGAGACCAAGCCTGGGTACCATACTCCAGGTAGGTTGTTAATAAGTTTTATACGAAATGTTTAGTGTTTCAGGGTATGAATACGTGAATTGATAGTTCATTATTCCCAGCAGCATATTAGTCTTTTTAATTGTTTCAATCTCGTGGCAGAAGACTTTTTAAAGTTTTTGGTACTGAAATGCTCAGATCTTTCTCTTCATCTACAGAAGTTAGGTCTCTCCCAGTATAGATAAGCAAGACTTGTATGCAACTGTTGGTGCTTTTTATGCTCACTTCTAGACTTGTCTCCTTTTATAATGATTTTGATATCTGTGAGTATTTAGTTTATTGCAGCTTTTCCTAATTTGGTTTGATATGGGTGAGTTAACTTCACTTCGTAGTTTTTTCTGGGAGTTCTTCACTGTCTGTGATAAGAAATAATTTCTGTTGTACTACTTTGTTTCTTGAAAATCATGGGATTATTACCTGTTAATGTTACTCTCTTGAAAGAACTTGGAGCTGTTAATGTTTGTATTTTCTTGAAAGAACTGTGAGCTGTTAATGTTTGTATTCTCTTGAAAGAACTTTGAGCTATAAATGTTTTTCATTCCATTCATAGTTTTTTTAGTTTCTATTGAGTCATCACTCTTTTTCCTTTCCTCTGATGTAGTTGATTTGAGTCAGTTCAGTCTTGCTTCATGGCAAGTTTCTTAATCTATCTATCAATATATGTGATGCCCGTTCCCTCTGGGAACTCCCATTAAGGGGGTGGCCATGGCTAAAGAGTCTCTTCTTATCCCTGTCCATACATGCCTCCCTTGCATACACTATTCCATGCTTTCTTCCACCATTTCTCTCCCTCAAGTACTCTTCCACTCAATTTCCCCATGTCACAGGTGGTCTTCCTCTCACACCAAGCCCATTGATTGTACTATCATACAGTCTTCTTGTAAACACCCCATCTTACTTTCTTTCCACATACCCTAACAATCTCAAAGTATTATGTTTCACCCACCCTACCACTCCACAATTCATTAACTTTGCATTTGCTACCATACCCCATCTCTCATACACCCTCTCATTTCTTTCTTAATTCCATCTAGTCATTTTATGTGCTCCTCTCAAATAGCTCTTTTTCACAGCCCAGATACTTAACCTCTGTGACTCATTCCATGTTCATGTTTTGGCTGCATAGGTCAGGGTTGGGAGAACTCTGTTGTCCGTTAATCCTCCATTACTTCCATAATTATACCTTAACTCATCATTATTCTGTTTAGGGACCGAGTGACACTTGTCCCCTGTTCTGTTTTTTCTTCTATTTCTCCTTCCATATCATCAAACTTACTCAGGATAGCTCCTAAATATTTAATTCTCTCTCCTCTTCCAGTCTTTCTCTCCCATATCCAAAAGACAGTTTAGTACACTTTCTTCTTCTACTCTATATGGTTTTGGAGAGTCTATACTTTCATTGTTTCCTTTCAAACACCACTGCTTCACTTTTACTTGCACTTGCCTTCACTTGCCTATGATTACATACATCATAAAACATACAACCTTCTTGAACTCCTTTTCACTCACAACAAACAACGCAGTATCATCCACAAAGCCACCATGCCTTACTGTCTCATACCATCTCTGCAACCCCTTTCCCATGGGGTATTCAGTGTTGTAAATGGAAATGTTGAAGACCTTGTGGATTTGTGTGCTGAAAAAAGACTGGTGATTGGGAGTACCTGGTTTAAAAAGAGAGAGATACATAAGTGTACATATGTGAGTGGGAGAGATGGTCAAAGGGCATTATTGGATTATGTGTTAAGTTATAGGAGTGTAAAAGAGAGACTTTTAGATGTTAATGTGCTGAGAGGGGCAGCTTGAGGGATATCTGACCAGTATCTTGTAGAGGCGAAAGTGAAGATTTGTAGAGCTTTTCAAAAAAGAAGAATGTTGGAGAGAAGAGAGTGGTGAGAGTAATTGAGCTTGGAAAGGAGACTTGTGTGAGGAAGTATTAGGAGAGATTGAGTGTAGAATGGCAAAAGGTGAGAGCAAATGCTGTGAGGGGAGTGGGTGAGGAATGGGATGTATTTAGGAAAACACTGATGGCATGAGAAAGGTGGGAGGTGGTAAGATTAGAAAGGGTAGTGAGTGGTGGGATGAAGAAGTAAAGTTGTTAGTGAAAGAGAAAAAAGAGGGTTTGGACAATATTTGCAAGGAAGGAGTACAAAGGACTGGGAGATGTATAAAAGAAAGTGGCAGGAGGTCAAGAGAAAGATGGAAGGGTTGAAAAAGAGGGCAAATGAGAGTTAGGGTGTGAGAGTATCTTTAAACTTTAGGGAGAATTTAAAGATGTTTTGGAATGAGGTAAATAATGTGCATAAGATGATAGAATAAATGGGAACATCGGTGAAGGGGAAAGTGGGGAAGTAATAACAAGGCAAGTAAGTATGGATATGTACATGTGTATATATGTATATGCCTCTGTATATGTATGTATATGTATATTTTTTTTTTTTTTTTTTTTTTTGCTTTGTCGCTGTCTCCCGCGTTTGCGAGGTAGCGCAAGGAAACAGACGAAAGAAATGGCCCAACCCACCCCCATACACATGTATATACACGCAAAATATACATACCTACACAGCTTTCCATGGTTTACCCCAGACGCTTCACATGCCCCGATTCAATCCACTGACAGCACGTCAACCCCGGTATACCACATCGCTCCAATTCACTCTATTCCTTGCCCTCCTTTCACCCTCCTGCATGTTCAGGCCCCGATCACACAAAATCTTTTTCACTCCATCTTTCCACCTCCAATTTGGTCTCCCTCTTCTCCTCGTTCCCTCCACCTCCGACACATATATCCTCTTGGTCAATCTTTCCTCACTCGTTCTCTCCATTTGCCCAAACCATGTCAAAACACCCTCTTCTGCTCTCTCAACCACGCTCTTTTTATTTCCACACATCTCTCTTACCCTTACGTTACTTACTCGATCAAACCACCTCACACCACACATTGTCCTCAAACATCTCATTTCCAGCACATCCATCCTCCTGCGCACAACTCTATCCATAGCCCACGCCTCGCAACCATACAACATTGTTGGAACCACTATTCCTTCAAACATACTCATTTTTGCTTTCCGAGATAATGTTCTCGACTTCCACACATTCTTCAAGGCTCCCAGAATTTTCGCCCCCTCCCCCACCCTATGATCCACTTCCGCTTCCATGGTTCCATCCGCTGCCAGATCCACTCCCAGATATCTAAAACACTTCACTTCCTCCAGTTTTTCTCCATTCAAACTCACCTCCCAATTGACTTGACCCTCAACCGACAAGAGCAAGGGAAGGAGTAGCAGTACTCCTGAAACAGGAGTTGTGGGAGTATGTGATAGAATGTAAGAAAGTAAATTCTCAATTGATATGGGTAAAACTGAAGTTTGATGGAGAGAGATGGGTGATTATTGGTACAGATGCACCTGGGCATGAGAAGAAAGATCATGAGAGGCAAGTGTTTTGGGAGCAGCTGAATGAGTGTGTTAGTGGTTTTGATGCACGAGACCGGGTTATAGTGATGGGTGATTTGAATGCAAAGATGAGTAATGTGGCAGTTGAGGGAATAAATGGTATACATGGGGTGTTCAGTGTTGTAAATAGAAATGGTGAAGAGCTTGTAGATTTATGTGCTGAAAAAGGACTGGTGATTCGGAATACCTTATTTAAATAGCTAGATATACATCAGTATACGTATGTAAGTAGGAGAGATGGCCAGAGAGTGTTATTGGATTATGTGTTTATTGACAGGCGCGCGAAAGAGAGACTTTTGGATGTTAATGTGCTGAGAGGTGCAACTGGAGGGATGTCTGATCATTATCTTGTGGAGGCTAAGGTGAAGATTTGTATGGGTTTTCAGAAAAGAAGAGTGAATGTTGGGGTGAAGAGGGTGGTGAGAGTAAGTGAGCTTGGGAAGGAGACTTGTGTGAGGAAGTACCAGGAGAGACTGAGTACAGAATGGAAAAAGGTGAGAACAATGGAAGTAAGGGGAGTGGGGGAGGAATGGAATGTATTTAGGGAATCAGTGATGGATTGCACAAAAGATGCTTGTGGCATGAGAAGAGTGGGAGGTGGGTTGATTAGAAAGGGTAGTGAGTGGTGAGATGAAGAAGTAAGATTATTAGTGAAAGAGAAGAGAGAGGCATTTGGACGATTTCTGCAGGGAAAAAATGCAATTGAGTGGGAGATGTATAAAAGAAAGAGACAGGAGGTCAAGAGAAAGGTGCAAGAGGTGAAAAAGAGGGCAAATGAGAGTTGGGGTGAGAGAGTATCATTAAATTTTATTGAGAATAAAAAGATGTTCTGGAAGGAGGTAAATAAAGTGCGTAAGACAAGGGAGCAAATGGGAACTTCAGTGAAGGGCGCAAATGGGGAGGTGATAACAAGTAGTGGTGATGTGAGAAGGAGATGGAGTGAGTATTTTGAAGGGTTGTTGAACGTGTTTGATGATAGAGTGACAGATATAGGGTGTTTTGGTTGAGGTGGTGTGCAAAGTGAGAGGGTTAGGGAAAATGATTTGGTAAACAGAGAAGAGGTAGTAAAAGCTTTGCGGAAGATGAAAGCCGGCAAGGCAGCAGGTTTGGATGGTATTGTAGTGGAATTTATTAAAAAAGGGGGTGACTGTCTTGTTGACTGGTTGGTAAGGTTATTTAATTTATGTATGACTCATGGTGAGGTGCCTGAGGATTGGCGGAATGTGTGCATAGTGCCGTTGTACAAAGGCAAAGGGGATAAGAGTGAGTGCTCAAATTACAGAGGTATAAGTTTGTTGAGTATTCCTGGTAAATTATATGGGAGGGTATTGATTGAGAGGGTGAAGGCATGTACAGAGCATCAGATTGGGGAAGAGCAGTGTGGTTTCAGAAGTGGTAGAGGATGTGTGGATCAGGTGTTTGCTTTGAAGAATGTATGTGAGAATTACTTAGAAAAGCAAATGGATTTGTATGTAGCATTTATGGATCTGGAGAAGGCATATGATAGAGTTGATAGAGATGCTCTGTGGAAGGTATTAAGAATATATGGTGTGGGAGGCAAGTTGTTAGAAGCAGTGAAAAGTTTTTATCGAGGATGTAAGGCATGTGTACGTGTAGGAATAGAGGAAAGTGATTGGTTCTCAGTGAATGTAGGTTTGCGGCAGGGGCGTGTGATGTCACCATGGTTGTTTAATTTGTTTATGGATGGGGTTGTTAGGGAGGTGAATGGAAGAGTTTTGGAAAGAGGGGCAAGTATGAAGTCCGTTGTGGATGAGAGAGCTTGGGAAGTGAGTCAGTTGTTGTTCGCTGATGATACAGCGCTGGTGGCTGATTCATGTGAGAAACTGCAGAAGCTGGTGACTGAGTTTGGTAAAGTGTGTGAAAGAAGAAAGTTAAGAGTAAGTGTGAATAAGAGCAAGGTTATTAGGTACAGTAGGGTTGAGGGTCAAGTCAATTGGGAGGTAAGTTTGAATGGAGAAAGGTCAAGTCAATTGGGAGGTAAGTTTGAATGGAGAAAAACTGGAGGAAGTAAAGTGTTTTAGATATCTGGGAGTGGATCTGGCAGCGGATGGAACCATGGAAGCGGAAGTGAATCATAGGGTGGGGGAGGGGGCGAAAATCCTGGGAGCCTTGAAGAATGTGTGGAAGTCGAGAACATTATCTCGGAAAGCAAAAATGGGTATGTTTGAAGGAATGGTGGTTCCATCAATGTTGTATGGTTGTGAGGCGTGGGCTATGGATAGAGTTGTGCGCAGGAGGATGGATGTGCTGGAAATGAGATGTTTGAGGACAATGTGTGGTGTGAGGTGGTTTGATCGAGTAAGTAATGTAAGGGTAAGAGAGATGTGTGGAAATAAAAAGAGCGTGGTTGAGAGAGCAGAAGAGGGTGTTTTGAAATGGTTTGGGCACATGGAGAGAATGAGTGAGGAAAGATTGACCAAGAGGATATATGTGTTGGAGGTGGAGGGAACGAGGAGAAGTGGGAGACCAAATTGGAGGTGGAAAGATGGAGTGAAAAAGATTTTGTGTGATCGGGGCCTGAACATGCAGGAGGGTGAAAGGAGGGCAAGGAATAGAGTGAATTGGATCGATTTGGTATACCGGGGTTGACGTGCTGTCAGTAGATTGAATCAGGGCATGTGAAGCGTCTGGGGTAAACCATGGAAAGCTGTGTGGGGCCTGGATGTGGAAAGGGAGCTGTGGTTTCGGGCATTATTGCATGATAACTAGAGACTGAGTGTGAACGAATGGGGCCTTTGTTGTCTTTTCCTAGTGCTACCTCGCACACATGAGGGGGGAGGGGGATGGTATTCCATGTGTGGTGAGGTGGCGATGGGGATGAATAGGGGCAGACAGTGTGAATTGTGTGCATGGGTATATATGTATGTGTCTGTGTGTGTATATATATGTGTACATTGAGATGTATAGGTATGTATATTTGTGTGTGTGGATGTGTATGTATATACATTGTGTATGGGTGTGGGTTGGGCCATTTCTTTTGTCTGTTTCCTTGCGTTACCTTGCAAACGCGGGAGACAGCGACAAAGCAAAATAAAAATAAATAAATATATATATATATATATATATATATATATATATTATTTTATTTTTTTTTTTTATTATACTTTGTCGCTGTCTCCCGCGTTTGCGAGGTAGCGCAAGGAAACAGACGAAAGAAATGGCCCAACCCCCCCCATACACATGTATATACATACGTCCACACAAGCAAATATACATACCTACACAGCTTTCCATGGTTTACCCCAGACGCTTCACATGCCTTGATTCAATCCACTGACAGCACGTCAACCCCGGTATACCACATCGCTCCAATTCACTCTATTCCTT
Organism: Panulirus ornatus; assembly: GCF_036320965.1. Taxonomy (NCBI): domain Eukaryota; kingdom Metazoa; phylum Arthropoda; class Malacostraca; order Decapoda; family Palinuridae; genus Panulirus; species Panulirus ornatus. The sequence continues at coordinate 33,165,684 of NC_092233.1, forward strand.
GCCCTCCTTTCACCCTCCTGCATGCTCAGGCCCCGATCACACAAAATCTTTTTCACTCCATCTTTCCACCTCCAATTTGGTCTCCCTCTTCTCCTTGTTCCCTCCACCTCCGACACATATATCCTCTTGGTCAATCTTTCCTCACTCATCCTCTCCATGTGCCCAAACCACTTCAAAACACCCTCTTCTGCTCTCTCAACCACGCTCTTTTTATTTCCACACATCTCTCTTACCCTTACGTTACTCACTCGATCAAACCACCTCACACCACACATTGTCCTCAAACATCTCATTTCCAGCACATCCATCCTCCTGCACACAACTCTATCCATAGCCCACGCCTCGCAACCATACAACATTGTTGGAACCACTATTCCTTCAAACATACCCATTTTTGCTTTCCGAGATAATGTTCTCGACTTCCACACATTCTTCAAGGCCCCCAGGATTTTCGCCCCCTCCCCCACCCTATGATCCACTTCCGCTTCCATGGTTCCATCCGCTGCCAGATCCACTCCCAGATATCTAAAACACTTCACTTCCTCCAGTTTTTCTCCATTCAAACTCACCTCCCAATTGACTTGACCCTCAACCCTACTGTACCTAATAACCTTGCTCTTATTCACATTTACTCTTAACTTTCTTCTTCCACACACTTTTCCAAACTCAGTCACCAGCTTCTGCAGTTTCTCACATGAATCAGCCACCAGCGCTGTATCATCAGCGAACAACAACTGACTCACTTCCCAAGCTCTCTCATCCCCAACAGACTTCATACTTGCCCCTCTTTCCAAAACTCTTGCATTTACCTCCCTAACAACCCCATCCATAAACAAATTAAACAACCATGGAGACATCACACACCCCTGCCGCAAACCTACATTCACTGAGAACCAATCACTTTCCTCTCTTCCTACACGTACACATGCCTTACATCCTCGATAAAAACTTTTCACTGCTTCTAACAACTTTCCTCCCACACCATATATTTTTAATACCTTCCACAGAGCATCTCTATCAACTCTATCATATGCCTTCTCCAGATCCATAAATGCTACATACAAATCCATTTGCTTTTCTAAGTATTTCTCACATACATTCTTCAAAGCAAACACCTGATCCACACATCCTCTACCACTTCTGAAACCACACTGCTCTTCCCCAATCTGATGCTCTGTACATGCCTTCACCCTCTCAATCAATACCCTCCCATATAATTTACCAGGAATACTCAACAAACTTATACCTCTGTAATTTGAGCACTCACTCTTATCCCCTTTGCCTTTGTACAATGGCACTATGCACGCATTCCGCCAATCCTCAGGCACCTCACCATGAGTCATACATACATTAAATAACCTTACCAACCAGTCAACAATACAGTCACCCCCTTTTTTAATAAATTCCACTGCAATACCATCCAAACCTGCTGCCTTGCCGGCTTTCATCTTCCGCAAAGCTTTCACTACCTCTTCTCTGTTTACCAAATCATTTTCCCTAACCCTCTCACTTTGCACACCACCTCGACCAAAACACCCTATATCTGCCACTCTATCATCAAACACATTCAACAAACCTTCAAAATACTCACTCCATCTCCTTCTCACATCACCATATATATATATATATATATGTATATATATATATATATATATATATATCTTCTTTCTTCTTTTGCTTTGTCGCTGTCTCCCGCGTTTGCGAGGTAGCGCAAGGAAACAGATGAAAGAAATGGCCCAACCCACCCCCATACACATGTATATACATACATCCACACACGCAAATATACATACGTACACAGCTTTCCATGGTTTACCCCAGACACTTCACATGCCTTGATTCAATCCACTGACAGCACGTCAACCCCGGTATACCACATCGCTCCAATTCACTCTATTCCTTGCCCTCCTTTCACCCTCCTGCATGTTCAGGCCCCGATCACACAAAATCTTTTTCACTCCATCTTTCCACTTTGTCGCTGTTTGTGTCTTAGCATGATAAAATGAAGTTGCAGTAAACTTCATATGGACTCATTGACCAAATTTATTTTTGTTCTTTTAGATTTATTCCTGTGAGTTTGTGTGTGTAGGTGGGATTGGGGGCATTTTGTTATCCAGTGTCTGTGGGCATGACGCATCTGGGCAAATCCGTCAAAACATTAATAAAGTGGTGCAAGGAATGTAAATAATCAGCAGAAGATAAGGTAGGTGAGTTTATACTGATCATCAGTTGATTTTAAACAGTTCAGTTAAGAAGAGCTTACCTTTACAGTCTCAAGTTTCTGATTTCATAATTTTCACTTGTCAAACTATTTCTGCCAAGTTCTGTGGCAGATGATAAGGTAGGTGGGTTTATACTGATCATCAGTTGATTTTAAACGGTTCAGTTAAGAAGAGCTTACCTTTACAGTTTCAAGTTTCTGATTTCATAATTTTCACTTGTCAAACTATTTCTGCCAAGTTCTGTGGCAGGAAATTTGGCTTTTTCTGTAGAGTGCAAAAGCATATGCTTCCTCGTTGATTTTAATTCCTCCTAGATTTTAATTCATAGCAGTAATTGAATCATATTAAATAAAGTGATTGCAGGATGTTGAATCCTTCACTTGTTCCTTTATTCTCATATCGTAGTGATTGCAGGATGTTGAATCCTTAGGTTGTTCCTTTATTGTTATATCATGTATTATACTTTATTAGTTTCTTGAGAATTATTGTATTAGTAAATTAGTTTAGAATGCTGTACTTTCTTTGGAAAAAATAAGTAAAATTGATATATTACATTCAGAGTAGTGTCAAAGGGAAATTTAATTGTTTTATATATTATTAGGCTATATCACTAGTTGATAAAAGTAGGTATGCTTGGTATGATTTGCAGGGGTTGATGATGGGTGTGGAAGAGAGTAATAGATCCTGTCCCCACTCTTGCCAGTCTCTTCCTGTGCTCTAGTGATGGTGTTTTTACATTCCTGTAACCCCCATGGACCTCTCACCAGACTTCAGGTAAGGAGCTTATATTGTCATAATTGGAAATATATGTATCTATTTTTTCAGTCTTTTTGATTATTATTTATTATTTAATTATTATATATATATGTGTCGGAGGTGGAGGGAACGAGGAGAAGAGGGAGACCAAATTGGAGGTGGAAAGATGGAGTGAAAAAGATTTTGTGTGATTGGGGCCTGAACATGCAGGAGGGTGAAAGGAGGGCAAGGAATAGAGTGAATTGGAGCGATGTGGTATACCGGGGTTGACGTGCTGTCAGTGGATTGAATCAAGGCATGTGAAGCGTCTTGGGTAAACCATGGAAAGCTGTGTAGGTATGTATATTTGCGTGTGTGGACGTATGTATATACATGTGTATGGGGGTGGGTTGGGCCATTTCTTTCGTCTGTTTCCTTGCGCTACCTCGCAAACGCGGGAGACAGCGACAAAGCAAAAAAAAAAAAAAAAAAAAATCTTTTACTTTGCTGTTCTTTATTTTTCTCTGTTGTATTTTATTTTCCTATACTATATAGGAATTATATGGAACTACCTAATAGTGGACTGGCAGGATAACTATTTTCTGACTTATTTTATTTGGAGCATTATTTTAGTTGGGGATGTGGTCAACTTTTCTGGAAAATGCTCTTTGCTCCACAACCTAGAGATAAGTGACTCAAAGTATATTTTTTTAAAATGAATGTTTTTGACCAAAGAACACCAAACATCAAAATACACAAATAGGTAGTGGCAGATACTTGGTTTTAGAATGCATTGAAGCAAAAAAACATTGGTTTATAATGCAGTGAAGCAAAAAACTGTTGAACTTCTTGGATTTTTTTTTCCAGATTTTTCCATGATTCATTGATTTTGTGTGTATGGTCATGTGGTACCTGTATATATTCTTTTATCAAAAGAAATTAAGGAATGTGAATTTTTTTCTTCCACTGGTTGTTTAGAATTTGTATGCTATTGGCCATTAGAATTTCAGCATCTTTTTTTCCTCTGTGATTTGTTTGTTAGGCGAAAATTTTTTTCATGACTGATTAGTGCATACATTATATGCTCTTGTTTATATTTGATATAGATCCAGAAATGTGGATTTTTTGTCAATTTGAGCCTTTGCAATGCATGCTTCATACAGTAGCTCACAGAATGTCACTTACCACATGATGTCATCTGTATGTAGTCAGTCTGTTATGTTTGTGGATTTACTCCACCATAGTATTTTTCACTGTTGGGTGCAAATGCCCAAAACTTTTTTTTTTTTGAATGTGCCAAGAAAGAGCAAGAAGCTTAGCATTTCCTGAGAGGACAAGTAAGTCACTATCAAGAGCCTAGAAGGTATTGATTGGCTGCATGATTTAGCCAGGGCCTTAAACTTTAAGTATGCTATTATTTGCAGAATTTTTTTTAAGCTAGCCTTGCATTTACATGACTTTTTCATATATATTCATTTTATCAGTAACATGATGAAAAAGAAAGTAGTCTTCTTGGAATTTTTTGAGTCATTAAAGGGGCTTGTTAAGGGGGGTTTAGGGTCGTACATATCTCCAGTAGACCCATGTTAACTCCAAAACATTTTCCATATCAGATATTGTGGAGGTGGGGGGTTACAACACTTTGAGTTGCAGTGTTTTGTACTTTTGATATTCTAGAACTAGGGTACATTGTATCTACTTGGAGAATATAAAATATATATATTTCATGAAGATTATCAGTGTATGTATGTATATATGTATGTATATGTATTTAGCTAAGTAGCTCCTGGACCTGGAACCTCTAGGCTGTTTTTCATGTAAGAGTAGGGTGAGTTGGATTCCTATTGGGTGGGAAGATTTCTGACATTGATCTGCCCCATACTGTCCACTGATATTGATAAAGCCTCATCAAAGGTGTCTTTCTGCTTGGTGTTACCAATTGAATGCAAGACTAGGGAAACCTAATATATATTCCCATGTATTCTTTTTGCCATAGGAGACTTAAAGAGGTGGTAGCAAGGGGGCACTGGAAATCCTTCCCTCCAGTTTTTACTTTTCCAAAAGAAGGAACAGAGGAGGGGGCCAAGTGAGGATATTCCCTCAAAGGCTCTCCTCTGTTCTTAACGCTACCTCGCCAACGCGAGAAATGGTAAATAGTATGAAAAAAAAAATATATATATATATATATATATATATATATATATATATATATATATATATATATATATAGGGGGATAGGGGAGAAAGAATACTTCCCACGTATTCCCTGCGTGTCGTAGAAGGCGACTAAAAGGGAAGGGAGCAGGGGGCTGGAAATCCTCCCCTCTCGTTTTTTTTTTCTTTTTTTTAATTTTCCAAAAGAAGGAACAGAGAAGAGGGCCAGGTGAGGATATTTCCTCAAAGGCCCAGTCCTCTGTTCTTAACGCTACCTCGCTATTGCGGGAAATGGCGGATAGTATGAAAAAAAAAAAATATATATATATATATATATATATATATATATATATATATATATATATATATATATATATATATATATATTTTTTTTTTATACTTTGTCGCTGTCTCCCGCGTTTGCGAGGTAGCGCAAGGAAACAGACGAAAGAAATGGCCCAACCCCCCCCCCCCATACACATGTACATACACACGTCCACACACGCAAATATACATACCTACACAGCTTTCCATGGTTTACCCCAGACGCTTCACATGCCTTGATTCAATCCACTGACAGCACGTCAACCCCTGTATACCACATCGCTCCAATTCACTCTATTCCTTGCCCTCCTTTCACCCTCCTGCATGTTCAGGCCCCGATCACACAAAATCCTTTTCACTCCATCTTTCCACCTCCAATTTGGTCTCCCTCTTCTCCTCGTTCCCTCCACCTCCGACACATATATCCTCTTGGTCAATCTTTCCTCACTCATTCTCTCCATGTGCCCAAACCATTTCAAAACACCCTCTTCTGCTCTCTCAACCACGCTCTTTTTATTTCCACACATCTCTCTTACCCTTACGTTACTTACTCGATCAAACCACCTCACACCACACATTTTCCTCAAACATCTCATTTCCAGCACATCCATCCTCCTGCGCACATCTCTATCCATAGCCCACGCCTCGCAACCATACAACATTGTTGGAACCACTATTCCTTCAAACATACCCATTTTTGCTTTCCGAGATAATGTTCTCGACTTCCACACATTTTTCAAGGCTCCCAAAATTTTCGCCCCCTCCCCCACCCTATGATCCACTTCCGCTTCCATGGTTCCATCCGCTGACAGATCCACTCCCAGATATCTAAAACACTTCACTTCCTCCAGTTTTTCTCCATTCAAACTCACCTCCCAATTGACTTGACCCTCACCCCTACTGTACCTAATAACCTTGCTCTTATTCACATTTACTCTTAACTTTCTTCTTCCACACACTTTACCAAACTCAGTCACCAGCTTCTGCAGTTTCTCACATGAATCAGCCACCAGCGCTGTATCATCAGCGAACAACAACTGACTCACTTCCCAAGCTCTCTCATCCCCAACAGACTTCATACTTGCCCCTCTTTCCAAAACTCTTGCATTCACCTCCCTAACAACCCCATCCATAAACAAATTAAACAACCATGGAGACATCACACACCCCTGCCGCAAACCTACATTCACTGAGAACCAATCACTTTCCTCTCTTCCTACACGTACACATGCCTTACATCCTCGATAAAAACTTTTCACTGCTTCTAACAACTTTCCTCCCACACCATATATTCTTAATACCTTCCACAGAGCATCTCTATCAACTCTATCATATGCCTTCTCCAGATCCATAAATGCTACATACAAATCCATTTGCTTTTCTAAGTATTTCTCACATACATTCTTCAAAGCAAACACCTGATCCACACATCCTCTACCACTTCTGAAACCACACTGCTCTTCCCCAATCTGATGCTCTGTACATGCCTTCACCCTCTCAATCAATACCCTCCCATATAATTTACCAGGAATACTCAACAAACTTATACCTCTGTAATTTGAGAGTATCATTAAATTTTAGGGAGAATAAAAAGATGTTCTGGAAGGAGGTAAATAAAGTGCGTAAGACAAGGGAGCAAATGGGAACTTCAGTGAAGGGCGCAAATGGGGAGGTGATAACAAGTAGTGGTGATGTGAGAAGGAGATGGAGTGAGTATTTTGAAGGTTTGCTGAATGCGTTTGATGATAGAGTGGCAGATATAGGGTGTTTTGGTCGAGGTGGTGTGCAAAGTGAGAGGGTTAGGGAAAATGATTTGGTAAACAGAGAAGAGGTAGTGAAAGCTTTGCGGAAGATGAAAGCCAGCAAGGCAGCAGGTTTGGATGGTATTGCAGTGGAATTTATTAAAAAAGGGGGTGACTGTATTGTTGACTGGTTGGTAAGGTTATTTAATGTATGTATGACTCATGGTGAGGTGCCTGAGGATTGGCGGAATGCGTGCATAGTGCCATTGTACAAAGGCAAAGGGGATAAGAGTGAGTGCTCATGTATATATATATATATTTTTTTTTTTTCTTTTGCTTTGTCGCTGTCTCCCGCGTTTGCGAGGTAGCGCAAGGAAACAGACGAAAGAAATGGCCCAACCCACCCCCATACACATGTATATACATACGTCCACACACGCAAATATACATACCTACACAGCTTTCCATGGTTTACCCCAGACGCTTCACATCCCCTGATTCAATCCACTGACAGCACGTCAACCCCGGTATACCACATCGATCCAATTCACTCTATTCCTTGCCCTCCTTTCACCCTCCTGCATGTTCAGGCACCAATCACACGAAATCTTTTTCACTCCATCTTTCCACGTCCAATTTGGTCTCCCTCTTCTCGTCGTTCCCTCCACCTCCGACACATATATCCTCTTGGTAAATCTTTCCTCACTCATTCTCTCCATATGCCCAAACCATTTCAAAACACCCTCTTCTGCTCTCTCAACCACGCTCTTTTTATTTCCACACATCTCTCTTACCCTTACGTTACTTACTCGATCAAACCACCTCACACCGCACATTGTCCTCAAACATCTCATTTCCAGCACATCCATCCTCCTGTGCACAACTCTATCCATAGCCCACGCCTCGCAACCATACAACATTTTTGGACAACTATTCCTTCAAACGTACCCATTTTTGCTTTCCGAGATAATGTTCTCGACTTCCACACATTCTTCAAGGCTCCCAGAATTTTCGCTCCCTCCCCCACCCTATGATCCAATTCTGCTTCCATGGTTCCATCCGCTGCCAGATCCACTCCCAGATATCTAAAACACTTTACTTCCTCCAGTTTTTCTCCATTCAAACTTACCTCCCAATTGACTTGACCCTCAACCCTACTGTACCTAATTACCTTGCTCTTATTCACATTTACTCTTAACTTTCTTCTTCCACACACTTTACCAAACTCAATCACCAGCTTCTGCAGTTTCTCACATGAATCAGCACCAGCGCTGTATCATCAGCGAACAACAACTGACTCACTTCCCAAGCTCTCTCATCCCCAACAGACTTCATACTTGCCCCTCTTTCCAAAACTCTTGCATTCACCTCCCTAACAACCCCAAACATAAACAAATTAAACGACCATGGAGACATCACACACCCCTGCCGCAAACCTACATTCACTGAGAACCAATCACTTTCCTCTCTTCCTACACGTACACATGCCTTACATCCTCGATAAAAATTTTTCACTGCTTCTAACAACTTGCCTCCCACACACACACACACACACACACACACACACACACACACACACATACATTAAGGAACAAAATCCAAGACATTGCCAGAGATTCGAGGGATTAAACCCAGCTGTGTTAGGCTGCGTAAGGGTGCATCAGGGTATTAGCAGAGCGACAGAACTCGCATATAAACTAGCTTAAAACAGTATCCCCCTACTATGATTGAATTAAACACACACACACACACACACACACACACACACACACACACACACACACCAAATCACTTTGAATTACCGTTAATCCTGCAGTAGATTGTATTAACTTCACTGTCCCCAGAATAAACTTATTGAACTAACTAGCCTGAGACTGGAATAAACTTAACTAGATTTGTACGGGCGGGGGGGGGGATTATGTGAACCGTATAGAGAAAAAATTCTGATACATTAAAAAAGAACGAAACAATAAGAGTATATATATATATATATATATATATATATATATATATATATATATATATATATATATATATATATCCCCCATTTTAGAAAGTTAAAAAAGTAGTAGGAGGGGGGGGGATTTCTGGCCCCCCGCTCCCGTCCCCTCTAGTCGCTTTCTATAGAGATGCTCTGTGGAAGGTATTAAGAATATATGGTGTGGGAGGCAAGTTGTTAGAAGCAGTGAAAAGTTTTTATCGAGGATGTAAGGCATCTGTACGTGTAGGAAGAGAGGAAAGTGATTGGTTCTCAGTGAATGTAGGTTTGCGGCAGGGGTGTGTGATGTCTCCATGGTTGTTTAATTTGTTTATGGATGGGGTTGTTAGGGAGGTGAATGCAAGAGTTTTGGAAAGAGGGGCAAGTATGAAGTCTGTTGGGGATGAGAGAGCTTGGGAAGTGAGTCAGTTGTTGTTCGCTGATGATACAGCGCTGGTGGCTGATTCATGTGAGAAACTGCAGAAGCTGGTGACTGAGTTTGGTAAAGTGTGTGAAAGAAGAAAGTTAAGAGTAAATGTGAATAATAGGAAGGTAATTAGGTATAGTAGGGTTGAGGGTCAAGTCAGTTGGGAGGTAAGTTTGAATGGAGAAAAACTGGAGGAAGTAAAGTGTTTTAGATATCTGGGAGTGGATCTGGCAGCGGATGGAACCATGGAAACGGAAGTGGATCATAGGGTGGGGGAGGGGGCGAAAATCCTGGAAGCCTTGAAGAATGTGTGGAAGTCGAGAACATTATCTTGGAAAGCAAAAATGGGTATGTTTGAAGGAATAGTGGTTCCAACAATGTTGTATGGTTGCGAGGCGTGGGCTATGGATAGAGTTGTGCGCAGGAGGATGGATGTGCTGGAAATGAGATGTTTGAGGACAATGTGTGGTGTGAGGTGGTTTGATCGGATAAGTAATGTAAGGGTAAGAGAGATGTGTGGAAATAAAAAGAGCGTGGTTGAGAGAGCAGAAGAGGGTGTTCTGAAATGGTTTGGGCACATGGAGACAATGAGTGAGGAAAGATTGACCAAGAGGATATATGTGTCAGAGGTGGAGGGAATGAGGAGAAGTGGGAGACCAAATTGGAGGTGGAAAGATGGAGTGAAAAAGATTTTGTGTGATCGGGGCCTGAACATGCAGGAGGGTGAAAGGAGGGCAAGGAATAGAGTGAATTGGATCGATGTGGTACACCGGGGTTGACGTGCTGTCAGTGGATTGAATCAGGGCATGTGAAGCGTCTGGGGTAAACCATGGAAAGCTGTTTAGGTATGTATATTTGCGTGTGTGGACGTATATATATACATGTGTATGGGGGTGGGTTGGGCCATTTCTTTCGTCTGTTTCCTTGCGCTACCTCGCAAACGCGGGAGACAGCGACAAAGCCAAAAAAAAAAAAAAAAAAAAAATTGATGGAGAGAGATGGGTGATTATTGGTGCATATGCACCTGGGCATGAGAAGAAAGATCATGAGAGGCAAGTGTTTTGGGAGCAGCTGAATGAGTGTGTTAGTGGTTTTGATGCACGAGACCGGGTTATAATGATGGGTGATTTGAATGCAAAGGTGAGTAATGTGGCAGTTGGGGGAATAATTGGTATACATGGGGTGTTCAGTGTTGTAAATGGAAATGGTGAAGAGCTTGTAGATTTATGTGCTGAAAAAGGACTGGTGATTGGGAATACCTGGTTTAAAAAGCGAGATATACATAAGTATACGTATGTAAGTAGGAGAGATGGCCAGAGAGCGTTATTGGATTACGTGTTAATTGACGGGCGCGCAAAAGAGAGACTTTTGGATGTTAATGAGCTGAGAGGTGCAACTGGAGGGATGTCTGATCATTATCTTGTGGAGGCTAAGGTGAAGATTTGTATGGGTTTTCAGAAAAGAAGAGTGAATGTTGGGGTGAAGAGGGTGGTGAGAGTAAGTGAGCTTGGGAAGGAGACTTGTGTGAGGAAGTACCAGGAGAGACTGAGTACAGAATGGAAAAAGGTGAGAACAATGGAAGTAAGGGGAGTGGGGGAGGAATGGGATGTATTTAGGGAATCAGTGATGGATTGCACAAAAGATGCTTGTGGCATGAGAAGAGTGGGAGGTGGGTTGATTAGAAAGGGTAGTGAGTGGTGGGATGAAGAAGTAAGATTATTAGTGAAAGAGAAGAGAGAGGCATTTGGACGATTTTTGCAGGGAAAAAATGCAATTGAGTGGGAGATTTATAAAAGAAAGAGACAGGAGGTCAAGAGAAAGGTGCAAGAGGTGAAAAAGAGGGCAAATGAGAGTTGGGCTGAGAGAGTATCATTAAATTTTATTGAGAATAAAAAGATGTTCTGGAAGGAGGTAAATAAAGTGTGTAAGACAAGGGAGCAAATGGGAACTTCAGTGAAGGGCGCAAATGGGGAGGTGATAACAAGTAGTGGTGATGTGAGAAGGAGATGGAGTGAGTATTTTGAAGGTTTGTTGAATGTGTTTGATGATAGAGTGGCAGATATAGGGTGTTTTGGTCGAGGTGGTGTGCAAAGTGAGAGGGTTAGGGAAAATGATTTGGTAAACAGAGAAGAGGTAGTAAAAGCTTTGCGGAAGATGAAAGCCGGCAAGGCAGCAGGTTTGGATGGTATTGCAGTGGAATTTATTAAAAAAGGGGGTGACTGTGTTGTTGACTGGTTGGTAAGGTTATTTAATGTATGTATGACTCATGGTGAGGTGCCTGAGGATTGGCGGAATGTGTGCATAGTTCCATTGTACAAAGGCAAAGGGGGTAAGAGTGAGTGCTCAAATTACAGAGGTATAAGTTTGTTGAGTATTCCTGGTAAATTATATGGGAGGGTATTGATTGAGAGGGTGAAGGCATGTACTGAGCATCAGATTGGGAAAGTGCAGTGTGGTTTCAGAAGTGGTAGAGGATGTGTGGATCAGGTGTTTGCTTTGAAGAATGTATGTGAGAAATACTTAGAAAAGCAAATGGATTTGTATGTAGCATTTATGGATCTGGAGAAGGCATATGATAGAGTTGATAGAGATGCTCTGTGGAAGGTATTAAGAATATATGGTGTGGAAGGCATGTTGTTAGAAGCAGTGAAAAGTTTTTATCGAGGATGTAAGGCATGTGTATGTGTAGGAAGAGAGGAAAGTGATTGGTTCTCAGTAAATGTGGGTTTGCGGCAGGGGTGTATGATGTCTTCATGGTTGTTTAATTTGTTTATGGATGGGGTTGTTAGGGAGGTGAATGGAAGAGTTTTGGAAAGAGGGGCAAGTATGCAGTCTGTTGTGGATGAGAGAGCTTGGGAAGTGAGTCAGTTGTTGTTTGCTGATGATACAGCGCTGGTGGCTGATTCATGTGAGAAACTGCTGAAGCTGGTGACTGAGTTTGGTAAAGTGTGTGAAAGAAGAAAGTTGAGAGTAAATGTGAATAAGAGCAAGGTTATTAGGTACAGTAGGGTTGAGGGTCAAGTCAATTGGGAGGTAAGTTTGAATGGAGAGAAAGTGGAGGAAGTGAAGTGTTTTAGATATCTGGGAGTAGATTTGGCAGCGGATGGAACCATGGAAGCAGAAGTGAATCATAGGGTGGGGGAGGGGGTGAAAATTCTGGGAGCCTTGAAGAATGTTTGGAAGTCGAGAACATTGTCTCGGAAAGCAAAAATAGGTATGTTTGAAGGAATGGTGGTTCCAACAATGTTGTATGGTTGCGAGGCGTGGGCTATGGATAGAGTTGTGCGAAGGAGGGTGGATGTGCTTGAGATGTTCAAGGACAATATGTGTTGTAAGGTGGTTTGATCCAGTAAGTAATGTAAGGGTAAGAGAGATGTGTGGTAATAAAAAGAGTGTGGTTGAGAGAGCAGAAGAGGGTGTTTTGAGATGGTTTGGTCACGTGGAGAGAATGAGTGAGGAAAGATTGACCAAGAGGATATATATGTCAGAGGTGGAGGGAACGAGGAGAATTGGGAGACCAAATTGGAGGTGGAAAGGTGGAGTGAAAAAGATTTTGAGTGATCGGGGCCTGAACATGCAGGAGGGTGATAGGCGGGCAAGGAATAGAGTGAATTGGAACGATGTGCTATACCGGGGTTGACGTGCTGTCAGTGGATTGAACCAGGGCATGTGAAGCATCTGGGGTAAACCATGGAAAGATGTGTTGGGCCTGGATGTGGAAAGGGAGCTGTGGTTTCGGTGCATTATTACATGACAGCTAGAGACTGAGTGTAAACGAATGTGGCCTTTGTTGTCTTTTCCTAGCGCTACCTCGCACACATAAGGGGGGAGGGGGTTGTTATTTTATGTGTGGTGAGGTGGCGATGGGAATGAATAAAGGCAGACAGTATGAATTGTGTGCATGGGTATATATGTATGTGTCTGTGTGTGTATATATATATGTGTACATTTAGATGTATAGGTATGTATATTTGCGTGTGTGGACGTGTATGCATATACATGTGTATGGGGGTGGGTTGGGCCATTTTCTTTTGTCTGTTTCCTTGCACTACCTCACAAACGCGGGAGACAGCGACAAAGCAAAATAGATATAAATATAAAATATATAAGTATACACATGTAAGTAGGAGAGATGGTCAAAGGGCATTATTACTTTGTGTGGTAATTGATAGGCATGTGAAAGAGAGACTTATGGATGTTAATGTGCTGAGAGGGGCAGCTGATGGGATATCTGATCTCTATCTTGTGGAGGCAAAGGTGAAGGTTTGTAGAGGTTTTTCAAAAAAGAAGAGTATTGAGGAGAAGAGAGTGGAGAGAGTAAGTGAGCTTGGAAAGGATACACGTGTGAGGAAGTAACAGGCGAGATTGAGTATAGAATGGCAAAATGTGAGAGCAAATGATGAGGAGAGTGGGTGACAAATGGGTTGTATTTAGGAAAGCAGTGATGGCATGTGCAAGAGATGCATGTGACATGTGAAAGGTGGGAGGTGGGCAGATTAGAAAGGGAAGTGAGTGATGGGATGAAGAAATATAGTTGTTAGTGAATGAGAAAAGAAAGGAGTTTGGACGATTCTTGCAAGGAAGGTGTGCAAATGACTGGGAGATGTATAAGAGAAAGTGGTAAGAGGTCAAGAGGAAAGTGCAAGGGTGATGGTTCCCAGTGAAGGTTGGTCTGTGGCAGGAGTCTAATGTCCCCATGATTGTTTAATTTGTTTTTGGGTGGGGTGGCTAGGTAGGTAAATGCAAAAGTTTTGGAGAGAGGAGCAATTATGCAGTCTGTTGGAGATGAGTGGGCCTTAGAAGTGAGTCAGAATGGCCCAACCCACCCATATACACATGTATATACATAAATGCCCCCACACGCACACATACATACCTGTACATTTCAGCGTATACATATGTATACATACACAGACATATACATATATACACATGTACATATTAATAGTTGCTGCCTTCATCCATTCCTGTCACCAACCCGCCACACATGAAATAACACCCCCACCCCCGCGTGGTAGCGCTAGGAAAAGACAAAAAAAGGCCACATTCGCTCACACCCAATCTCTAGCTCTCGTCCAATCCCATCGCCACCCGCCACACACAAAATAGCATCCCCCCACCATCGAGGCAGCTCCAGGAATAGACAAAAAGGCCACATTCACTCTCATTCAGTCTGTAGCTGTCATATGTAATGCACTGAAACCACAGCTCCCTTTCCACATCCAGGCCCCACAGACCTTTCCATGTTTTACCTCAGAATCTTCACATGCCCTGGTTCACTCCATTGACCCTGATATACCACGTCGCTCCAGTTCACTCTATTCCTTGCTTGCCTTTCACCCTCCTATATGTTTAGGCCCTGATCGCTCAAAATCTTTTTCATTCCATCCTTCCACCTCCAAATTGGTCTCCCACTTCTCTTTGTTCCCTCCACCTTTGATGCATATATCCTCTTTGTCAATCTTTCCTCACTCATTCTTTCCATATGTCCAGACCATTTCAACACACCCACTTCTGCTTTCTCAACCACATTTTTTATTACCACACATCTCTTACCCTTTCATTACTTACTCGATGAAACCACCTCACACCACTTATTGCCCTCATACTTTTCATTTCCAACACACCCACCCTCCTCTTTAAAACCCTATCTATAGCCCATGCCTCACAACTATATAACATTGTTGGAAGAACTATTCCTTCAGACATACCCATTTTTGCTCTCCAAGATAATGTTCTCTCCTTCCACACATTCTTCATTGCTCCCAGAACCTTCACCCCCTCCCCCACCCTGTGTCTCACTTCTGCTTC
Organism: Panulirus ornatus; assembly: GCF_036320965.1. NCBI lineage: Eukaryota > Metazoa > Arthropoda > Malacostraca > Decapoda > Palinuridae > Panulirus > Panulirus ornatus. The sequence goes on from NC_092233.1 coordinate 33,181,077, forward strand.
CATGGTTCCATCCGCTGCTAAGTCCACTCCCAGATATCTAAAACACTTCACTTCCTCCACTTTTTCTCTATTCAAACATACCTGCTAATTAACTTTTCCCTCAACCCAACTGAACCTAATAGCCATGCTCTTATTCACATTTTTATCTCAACTTTCTTCTTTGACACACTTCACCAAACTCAGTCACCCACTTCTGTAGTTTCTCACCCAAATCATCCACCAGCACTATATCATCAGCGAACAACAACTGACTCACTTCCCAGGCCTTCTCATCCACAACAGACTGCATAGTTGCCCCTCTCTCTGAAACTTTTGCATTCACCTCCCTAACCACCCCATCCATAAACAAATTAAACAACATGGGGACGTCACACACCCCTGCCGGAAACCGACATTTACTGGAAAACGGTCTCTTTCCTCTCTTCCTACTTGTACACATCCTTACATCCTTGGTAAAACTTTTCACTGCTTCTAGCAACTTACCTCCTACACCACATACTCTTAAAACCTTCTACGTGCATTGAACATCCTTACCAACCAATCAACAACACAGTGTTGAAATGGATCATAGTGAAGTGCCTGAGAATTGGCGGAATACGTGCATAGTGCCATTGTACAAAGGCAAAGGGGATAAAGGTGTGTGTTCAAACTACAATGGCATAAGTCTGTTGAGTATTTCTGAGAAATCATAAGGGAGGGTATTGATTGAGAGGGTGAAGGTATGTACAGATCATCAGATTGGCGAAGAGGAGTATGGTTTCAGAAGTGGTAGAGGATATGTGGGGTGAGATGTTTGCTTTTAAAAATGTGTGAGAGATACCTAGATAAACAGACAAATTTGTATGTACCATTTATGGATCTGGAGAAGGTATATGATAGGGTTGATAGAGATGCTTTGTGGAAGGTCTTTTGAGTATATGGTGTGGGAGGTAAGGTACTAGAACCAGTGAAAAGTTTTTACCAAGGATGTAAGGGATGTGCACGATGAGTAGAAAGAGAGGAGAGTGATTGGTTCCCAGTGAGGATCAGTCTGTGGCAGGGGTGTGTGATGTCCCCATGGTTTAATTTGTTTATGGATGGGGTGGCCAGGGAAGTGAGTCAGTTGTTGTTTGCCAGTGATACAGCTCTGATGGCTGATTCAAGGGAGAAACTGCAGAGGTTGGTTACTGAGTTTGGAAAAGTGTCTGAAAGAAAAAAGTTGAGAGTGAAAATGAATAAGAGCAAGGTTATTAAGTTCAGTCGAGTTGAGGAACATGTTAATTGGGATATAAGTTTAAATGGAGAAAAATTGGAGGAAGTGAAGTGTTTTAGATATCTGGGAGTGGTTGTAGCAGCAAATGGAACCACTGAAGCGGAAGTGAGTAACAGGGTGAGGGAGGGACGAAGGTTCTGGGAAAAATGAAGAATGTGTGGAATGAGAGAAGGTTATCTCGGTGAGCAAAATTGGGTATGTTTGAAGAAATAGTAGTTTCAACAATATTATATGGTTGAGAGGCATGGGCTATGGATAAGGTTGTACGGAGGAGGGTGGATGTGTTGGAGATGAAATACTTGAGGATAATATATGATGTGAGAAGGTTTGAACGAGTAAGTAATGAAAGGGCAAGAGAGATGTGTGGAAATAAAAAGAGTGGGGTTGAGAGAGCAGAAGAGGGTGTGTTGAAATGGTTTGGACATATGGAGAGAATGAGTGAGGAAAGATTGACGAAGGGGATATATGTATCAGAAGTGGAGAGAAGAAGCGGGAGACCAAACTGGAGGTGGAAGGATGGAATGAAAAGGATTTTGAGCGATCAGGGCCTGAACATCAGGAGGGTGAGAGGCATGCAAGGAAGAGAGTGAATTAGAACGGTATGGTATACCGGGGCTGACATGTTGTCAGTGAACTGAAACAGGGAATGTGAAGCATTAGGGGTAAACCATGGAAAGGTCTGTGGGGCCTGGATGTGGATAGGGAGCTGTGGTATCAGTGCATTACACGTGACAGCTAGAGACTGAGAGTGAACGAATGTGGCCTTTTTATGTTTTCCTGGCGCTAACTCACAGAAGCAGGAGGTAGCAATGCTGGTTCCTGTGATGCATGGTAGTGACAGGAATGGAGGTAGGCAAGCAAGTGTGAATATGTACATGTGTATTTATGAATATGTTTGTGTATGTGTATGCATATGTGTATGTGTTGTATATGTACATGTATGTATATGTTCATGTATTGGAGTTTATGTTTATATATATATATTATTTTTTTTTATTATACTTTGTCACTGTCTCGTGCGTTAGCACAAGGAAATAGATGAAAGAAATGGCCCAACCCACCCACATACACATGTATATACATACACATCCACACACGCACATATGCATACCTATACATTTCAACGTATACATATATACACATACACAGACATTATTTTTTTTTTTTATTATACTTAGCCGCTGTCTCCCGTGTTAGCGAGGTAGCGCAAGGAAACTGACGAAAGAATGGCCCAACCCACCCAAATACACATGGATATACAAAAACGCCCACACACACACACACACACACACACACACACACATATATCTTTTTTTTCTTTTTATACTATTCGCCATTTCCCACGTTAGCGAGATAGCGTTAAGATCAGAGGACTGGGGCTTTGAGGGAATATCCTCACCTGGCCCCCTTCTCTGTTCCTTCTTTTGGAAAAAAAAAAAGGTGTTCAAGGTATTCCTATGAGTCCACGGGGAAAATGAAACACGATAAGTTCCCAAGTGCACTTTCGTGTAATTTTGTGTATTGTGCATTAGTCATTTAAACTCATATGCTCGACTTCTTTTTCGACCTCTTGTCCACATCAACTTATAAATACCACAGAAGGTACGAAAATATTCCCACTTAACACTTATCGCTACTACATCTTCATTCCACCTTTATGTTCACTGCGTTGTTATATTTCCTTTACATTATGACGTCCATTACCCCCATCCCTTTCACTGCACTTTTATCTTTACTCCATCCATACATACATTACATCCTTTATTCACAAAACCCTTATCTCAACTGAGATGGGATCAAGGCCAACCAGGCTGGCTTGGACCGTTATGTGTTCCCTACACTTTACGACATGATCATCTTCACTGCTGAGGCGACCGTAACCTCGCCGTCAGCACTACGCTAGCGATACGACGGAGATTTTTAACGCAGTAGCAAATTTAGACAAAATGGACATCAATGTTTCTCGAGTCGCTCGGAGTCACCCAGTTATTCTAACACCCACTAAAACACAGATCATTTACTGCCTTGTACATGACAGCTAGAGAACGTATACGGTTACTCGTCTATTCCTGGTGGTACTTTGATAACGCGGGAAATGCTGATCATTTATGATCAATCATATATATATATATATATATATATATATATATATATATATATATATATATTTTTTTTTTTATACTTTGTCGCTGTCTCCCGCGTTTGCGAGGTAGCGCAAGGAAACAGACGAAAGAAATGGCCCAACCCCCCCCATACACATGTACATACACACGTCCACACACGCAAATATACATACCTACACAGCTTTCCATGGTTTACCCCGGACGCTTCACATGCCTTGATTCAATCCACTGACAGCACGTCAACCCCTGTATACCACATCGCTCCAATTCACTCTATTCCTTGCCCTTCTTTCACCCTCCTGCATGTTCAGGCCCCGATCACACAAAATCCTTTTCACTCCATCTTTCCACCTCCAATTTGGTCTCCCTCTTCTCCTCGTTCCCTCCACCTCCGACACATATATCCTCTTGGTCAATCTTTCCTCACTCATTCTCTCCATGTGCCCAAACCATTTCAAAACACCCTCTTCTGCTCTCTCAACCACGCTCTTTTTATTTCCACACATCTCTCTTACCTTTACGTTACTTACTCGATCAAACCACCTCACACCACACATTGTCCTCAAACATCTCATTTCCAGCACATCCATCCTCCTGCGCACAACTCTATCCATAGCCCACGCCTCGCAACCATACAACATTGTTGGAACCACTATTCCTTCAAACATACCCATTTTTGCTTTCCGGGATAATGTTCTCGACTTCCACACATTTTTCAAGGCTCCCAAAATTTTCGCCCCCTCCCCCACCCTATGATCCACTTCCGCTTCCATGGTTCCATCCGCTGACAGATCCACTCCCAGATATCTAAAACACTTCACTTTCTCCAGTTTTTCTCCATTCAAACTCACCTCCCAATTGACTTGACCCTCAACCCTACTGTACCTAATAACCTTGCTCTTATTCACATTTACTCTTAACTTTCTTCTTCCACACACTTTACCAAACTCCGTCACCAGCTTCTGCAGTTTCTCACATGAATCCGCCACCAGCGCTGTATCATCAGCGAACAACAACTGACTCACTTCCGAAGCTCTCTCATCCCCAACAGACTTCATACTTGCCCCTCTTTCCAAGACTCTTGCATTTACCTCCCTAACAACCCCATCCATAAACAAATTAAACAACCATGGAGACATCACACACCCCTGCCGCAAACCTACATTCACTGAGAACCAATCACTTTCCTCTCTTCCTACACGTACACATGCCTTACATCCTCGATAAAAACTTTTCACTGCTTCTAACAACTTGCCTCCCACACCATATATTCTTAATACCTTCCACAGAGCATCTCTATCAACTCTATCATATGCCTTCTCCAGATCCATAAATGCTACATACAAATCCATTTGCTTTTCTAAGTATTTCTCACATACATTCTTCAAAGCAAACACCTGATCCACACATCCTCTACCACTTCTGAAACCACACTGCTCTTCCCCAATCTGATGCTCTGTACATGCCTTCACCCTCTCAATCAATACCCTCCCATATAATTTACCAGGAATACTCAACAAACTTATACCTCTGTAATTTGGGTACTCACTCTTATCCCCTTTGCCTTTGTACAATGGCACTATGCACGCATTCCGCCAATCCTCAGGCACCTCACCATGAGTCATACATACATTAAATAACCTTACCAACCAGTCAACAATACAGTCACCCCCTTTTTTAATAAATTCCACTGCAATACCATCCAAACCTGCTGCCTTGCCGGCTTTCATCTTCCGCAAAGCTTTTACTACCTCTTCTCTGTTTACCAATATATATATATATATATTTTTTTTTTTATTTATTATACTTTGTCGCTGTCTCCCTCGTTTGCGAGGTAGCGCAAGGAAACAGACGAAAGAAATGGCCCAACCCACCCCCATACACATGTATATACATACGTCCACACACGCAAATATACATACCTACACAGCTTTCCATGGTTTACCCCAGACGCTTCACATGCCTTGATTCAATCCTCTGACAGCACGTCAACCCCGGTATACCACATTGCTCCAATTCACTCTATTCCTTGCCCTCCTTTCACCCTCCTGCATGTTCAGGCCCCGATCACACAAAATCTTTTTCACTCCATCTTTCCACCTCCAATTTGGTCTCCCTCTTCTCCTCGTTCCCTCCACCTCCGACACATATATCCTCTTGGTCAATCTTTCCTCACTCATTCTCTCCATGTGCCCAAACCACTTCAAAACACCCTTTTCTGCTCTCTCAACCACGCTCTTTTTATTTCCACACATCTCTCTTACCCTTACGTTACTCACTCGATCAAACCACCTCACACCACACATTGTCCTCAAACATCTCATTTCCAGCACATCCATCCTCCTGCGCACAACTCTATCCATAGCCCACGCCTCGCAACCATATAACATTGTTGGAACCACTATTCCTTCAAACATGCACATTTTTGCTTTCCGAGATAATGTTCTCGCCTTCCACACGTTTCAGTGCTCTCAGAACTTTCGCCCCCTCCCCCACCCTGAGACTCACTTCCACTTCCATGGTTCCATCCACTGCTAAATCCACTCCCAGATATCTAAAACACTTCACTTGCTCCAATTTTTCTTCCTTCAAACTTACCTCCCAGTTGACTTCACTTCCTCCAATTTTCTTCATTCAAACTTACCTCCCAATTGACTTGTCCCTCAACCCTACTGTACCTAGTGACCTTACTCTTATTCACATTTACTCTCAGCTTTCTTCTTTCACACACTTTACCAAACTCAGTCACAACTGCAGTTTCTCACCCGAATCAGCCACCAGCACTGTATCATCAGCGAACAACAACTGACTCACTTCCCAAGCCCTCTCATCCACAATAGACTGCATACTTGCCCCTCTCTCCAAAACTCTTACATTCACCTCCCCAACAACCCCATCCATAAACAAATTAAATAACCATGGAGACATCATGCACCCCTGCCGCAAACCAACATTCACTGAGAACCAGTCACTTTCCTCTCTTCCCACTCATACACATGCCTTACATCCTCAATTAAAACTTTTCACTGCTTCTAGCAACTTGCCTTCCACACCATATACTCTTAATACCTTTCACAGAGCATCTCTATCAACTCTATTATATGCCTTCTCCAGATCCATAAATGCTATATACAAATCCATTTGTTTTTCTAAGTATTTTTCATATACATTCTTCAAAGCGAACACCTGATCCACACATCCTCTACCCTTTCTGAAACCACACTGCTCTTCCCAATCTGATGCTCTGTACATGCCTTCACCTTCTCGATCAATACCCTCCCATATAATTTCCCAGGAATACTCAACAAACTTATACCTCTGTAATTTGAGCACTCACTCTTATCCCCTTTGCCTTTGTACAATGGCACTATGCACGCATTCCGCCAATCCTCAGGCACTTCACCATAAGCCATACATACACTGAATATCCTCACCAACCAGTCAACAACACAGTCACCCCTTTTTTCAATAAATTCTACTGTAATATATATATATATATATATATATATATATATATATATATATATATATATATATATATATATATATATATATATTTTTTTTTTTTCCCGCTGTCTCCCGCGTTTGTGAGGTAGCGCAAGGAAACAGACGAAAGAAATGGCCCAACCCACCCCCATACACATGCCTTGATTCAATCCACTGACAGCACGTCAACCCCGGTATACCACATCGCTCCAATTCACTCTATTCTTTGCCCTCCTTTCACCCTCCTGCATGTTCAGGCCCCAATCACACAAAATCTTTTTCACTCCATCTTTCCACCTCCAATTTGGTCTCCCTCTTCTCCTCGTTCCCTCCACCTCCGACACATATATCCTCTTGGTCAATCTTTCCTCACTCATTCTCTCCATGTGACCAAACCATTTCAAAACACCTTCTTCTGCTCTCTCAACCACGCTCTTTTTATTTCCACACATCTCTCTTACCCTTACGTTACTTACTCGATCAAACCACCTCACACCACACATTGTCCTCAAACATCTAATTTCCAGCACATCCATCCTCCTGCGCACAACTCTATCCATAGTCCACGCCTCGCAACCATACAACCTTGTTGGAACCACTATTCCTTCAAACATACCCATTTTTGCTTTCCGAGATAATGTTCTCGACTTCCACACATTCTTCAAGGCTCCCAGGATTTTCGCCCCCTCCCCCACCCTATGATCTACTTCCGCTTCCATGGTTCCATCCGCTGCCGGATCCACTCCCAGATATCTAAAACACTTTACTTCCTCCAGTTTTTCTCCATTCAAACTTACCTCCCAATTGACTTGACCCTCAACCCTACTGTACCTAAATACCTTGCTCTTATTCACATTTACTCTTAACTTTCTTCTTTCACACTACCAAACTCAGTCACCAGCTTCTGCAGTTTCTCACATGAATCAGCCACCAGTGCTGTATCATCAGTGAACAACAACTGACTCACTTCCCAAGCTCTCTCATCCCCAATAGACTTCATACTTGCCCCTCTTTCCAAAACTCTTGCATTTACCTCCCTAACAACCCCATCCATAAACAAATTAAACAACCATGGAGACACCACACACCCCTGCTGCAAACCTACATTCACTGAGAACCAATCACTTTCCTCTCTTCCTACAGGAACACATGCCTTACATCCTCGATAAAAACTTTTCACTGCTTCTAACAACTTGCCTCCCACACCATATATTCTTAATACCTTCCACAGAGCATCTCTATCAACTCTATCATATGCCTTCTCCAGATCCATAAATGCTACATACAAATCCATTTGCTTTTCTAAGTATTTCTCACATACATTCTTCAAAGCAAACACCTGATCCACACATCCTCTACCACTTCTGAAACCACACTGCTCTTCCCCAATCTGATGCTCTGTACATGCCTTCACCCTCTCAATCAATACCCTCCCATATAATTTACCAGGAATACTCAACAAACTTATACCTCTGTAATTTGAGCACTCTCTCTTATCCCCTTTGCCTTTGTACAATGGCACTATGCATGCATTCCGCCAATCCTCAGGCACCTCACCATGAGTCATACATACATTAGATAACCTTACCAACCAGTCAATAATACAGTCACCCCCTTTTTTAATAAATTCCACTGCAATACCATCCAAACCTGCTGCCTTGCCGGCTTTCATCTTCCACAAAGCTTTTACTACCTCTTCTCTGTTTACCAAATCATTTTCCCTAACCCTCTCACTTTGCACACCACCTCGAACAAAACACCCTATATCTGCCACTCTATCATCAAACACATTCAACAAACCTTCAAAATATATATATATATTACAGTATATATATATTATATATACAGTATATATATATTACAGTAATATATATGTAGGTTTGCGGCAGGGGTGTGTGATGTCTCCATGGTTGTTTAATTTGTTTATGGATGGGGTTGTTAGGGAGGTAAATGCAAGAGTTCTGGAAAGAGGGGCAAGTATGAAGTCTGTTGGGGATGAGAGAGCTTGGGAAGTGAGTCAGTTGTTGTTCACTGATGATACAGCGCTGGTGGCTGATTCATGTGAGAAACTGCAGAAGCTGGTGACTGAGTTTGGTAATGTGTGTGAAAGAAGAAAGTTAAGAGTAAATGTGAATAAGAGCAAGGTTATTAGGTACAGTAGGGTTGAGGGTCAAGTCAATTGGGAGGTAGTTTGAATGGAGAAAAACTGGAGGAAGTAAAGTGTTTTAGATATCAGGGAGTGGATCTGGCAGCGGATGGAACCATGGAAGCGGAAGTGGATCATAGGGTGGGGGAGGGGGCGAAATTCTGGGAGCCTTGAAGAATGTGTGGAAGTCGAGAACATTATCTCGGAAAGCAAAAATGGGTATGTTTGAAGGAATAGTGGTTCCAACAATGTTGTATGGTTGCGAGGCGTGGGCTATGGATAGAGTTGTGCGCAGGAGGATGGATGTGCTGGAAATGAGATGTTTGAGGACAATGTGTGGTGTGAGGTGGTTTGATCGAGTAAGTAACGTAAGGGTAAGAGGTATGTGTGGAAATAAAAAGAGCGTGGTTGAGAGAGCAGAAGAGGGTGTTTTGAAATGGTTTGGGCACATGGAGATAATGAGTGAGGAAAGATTGACCAAGAGGATGTATGTGTTGGAGGTGGAGGGAACGAGGAGAAGTGGGAGACCAAATTGGAGGTGGAAAGATGGAGTGAAAAAGATTTTGTGTGATCGGGGCCTGAACATGCAGGAGGGTGAAAGGAGGGCAAGGAATAGAGTGAATTGGATCAATGTGGTACACCAGGGTTGACGTGCTGTCAGTGGATTGAATCAGGGCATGTGAAGCGTCTGGGGTAAACCATGGAAAGCTGTGTAGGGATGTGTATTTGCGTGTGTGGACGTATGTATATACATGTGTGTGCTTGTGGGTTGGGCCATTTCTTTCGTCTGTTTCTTTGCGCTACCTCGCAAACGCGGGAGACAGCGACAAAGCAAAAAAAAAGATTTATATATATATATATATATATATATATATATATATATATATATATATATATATATATATATATATATTTTTGATTTTCCAAAAGAAGGAACAGAGGGGGCCAGGTGAGGATATTCCAAAAAAGGCCCAGTCCTCTGTTCTTAACGCTACCTCGCTAACGCTGGAAATGGCGAATAGTTTAAATGAAAAAGAAAAAGAAATTATATATATGTATATATATATATATTTTTTTTTTTTTTTTATACTTTGTCGCTGTCTCCCGCGTTTGCGAGGTAGCGCAAGGAAACAGACGAAAGAAATGGCCCACCCCCCCCCATACACATGTATATACATACGTCCACACACGCAAATATACATACCTACACAGCTTTCCATGGTTTACCCCAGACGCTTCACATGCCTTGATTCAATCCACTGACAGCACGTCAACCCCGGTATACCACATTGCTCCAATTCACTCTATTCCTTGCCCTCCTTTCACCCTCCTGCATGTTCAGGCCCCGATCACACAAAATCTTTTTCACTCCATCTTTCCACCTCCAATTTGGTCTCCCTCTTCTCCTCGTTCCCTCCACCTCCGACACATATATCCTCTTGGTCAATCTTTCCTCACTCATTCTCTCCATGTGCCCAAACCACTTCAAAACACCCTTTTCTGCTCTCTCAACCACGCTCTTTTTATTTCCACACATCTCTCTTACCCTTACGTTACTCACTCGATCAAACCACCTCACACCACACATTGTCCTCAAACATCTCATTTCCAGCACATCCATCCTCCTGCGCACAACTCTATCCATAGCCCACGCCTCGCAACCATATAACATTGTTGGAACCACTATTCCTTCAAACATGCACATTTTTGCTTTCCGAGATAATGTTCTCGCCTTCCACACGTTTCAGTGCTCTCAGAACTTTCGCCCCCTCCCCCACCCTGAGACTCACTTCCACTTCCATGGTTCCATCCACTGCTAAATCCACTCCCAGATATCTAAAACACTTCACTTGCTCCAATTTTTCTTCCTTCAAACTTACCTCCCAGTTGACTTCACTTCCTCCAATTTTCTTCATTCAAACTTACCTCCCAATTGACTTGTCCCTCAACCCTACTGTACCTAGTGACCTTACTCTTATTCACATTTACTCTCAGCTTTCTTCTTTCACACACTTTACCAAACTCAGTCACAACTGCAGTTTCTCACCCGAATCAGCCACCAGCACTGTATCATCAGCGAACAACAACTGACTCACTTCCCAAGCCCTCTCATCCACAATAGACTGCATACTTGCCCCTCTCTCCAAAACTCTTACATTCACCTCCCCAACAACCCCATCCATAAACAAATTAAATAACCATGGAGACATCATGCACCCCTGCCGCAAACCAACATTCACTGAGAACCAGTCACTTTCCTCTCTTCCCACTCATACACATGCCTTACATCCTCAATTAAAACTTTTCACTGCTTCTAGCAACTTGCCTTCCACACCATATACTCTTAATACCTTTCACAGAGCATCTCTATCAACTCTATTATATGCCTTCTCCAGATCCATAAATGCTATATACAAATCCATTTGTTTTTCTAAGTATTTTTCATATACATTCTTCAAAGCGAACACCTGATCCACACATCCTCTACCCTTTCTGAAACCACACTGCTCTTCCCAATCTGATGCTCTGTACATGCCTTCACCTTCTCGATCAATACCCTCCCATATAATTTCCCAGGAATACTCAACAAACTTATACCTCTGTGATTTGAGCACTCACCTTTATCCCCTTTGCCTTTGTACACTGGCACTATGCAAGCATTCTGCCAATCCTCAAGCACTTCACCATAAGCCATACATACACTGAATATCCTCACCAACCAGTCAACAACACAGTCACCCCTTTTTTCAATAAATTCTACTGTAATATATATATATATATATATATATATATATATATATATATATATATATATATATATATTTTTTTTTTTTTTTTCCCGCTGTCTCCCGTGTTTGTGAGGTAGCGCAAGGAAACAGACGAAAGAAATGGCCCAACCCACCCCCATACACATGCCTTGATTCAATCCACTGACAGCACGTCAACCCCGGTATACCACATCGCTCCAATTCACTCTATTCTTTGCCCTCCTTTCACCCTCCTGCATGTTCAGGCCCCAATCACACAAAATCTTTTTCACTCCATCTTTCCACCTCCAATTTGGTCTCCCTCTTCTCCTCGTTCCCTCCACCTCCGACACATATATCCTCTTGGTCAATCTTTCCTCACTCATTCTCTCCATGTGACCAAACCATTTCAAAACACCTTCTTCTGCTCTCTCAACCACGCTCTTTTTATTTCCACACATCTCTCTTACCCTTACGTTACTTACTCGATCAAACCACCTCACACCACACATTGTCCTCAAACATCTAATTTCCAGCACATCCATCCTCCTGCGCACAACTCTATCCATAGTCCACGCCTCGCAACCATACAACCTTGTTGGAACCACTATTCCTTCAAACATACCCATTTTTGCTTTCCGAGATAATGTTCTCGACTTCCACACATTCTTCAAGGCTCCCAGAATTTTTGCCCTCTCCCCCACCCTATGATCCACTTCCGCTTCCATGGTTCCATCCGCTGCCAGATCCACTCCCAGATATCTAAAACACTTCACTTCCTCCAGTTTTTCTCCATTCAAACTCACCTCCCAATTGAATTGACCCTCAACCCTACTGTACCTAATAACCTTGCTCTTATTCACATTTACTCTTAACTTTCTTCTTTCACACACTTTACCAAACTCAGTCACCAGCTTCTGCAGTTTCTCACATGAATCAGCCACCAGCGCTGTATCATCAGCAAACAACAACTGACTCACTTCCCAAGCTCTCTCATCCCCAACAGACTTCATACTTGCCCCTCTTTCCAAAACTCTTGCATTCACCTCCCTAACAACCCCATCCATAAACAAATTAAACAACCATGGATACATCACACACCCCTGCCGCAAACCTACATTCACTGAGAACCAATCACTTTCCTCTCTTCCTACACGTACACATGCCTTACATCCTCGATAAAAACTTTTCACTGCTTTTAACAACTTGCCTCCCACACCATATATTCTTAATACCTTCCACAGAGCATCTCTATCAACTCTATCATATGCCTTCTCCAGATCCATAAATGCTACATACAAATCCATTTGCTTTTCTAAGTATTTCTCACATACATTCTTCAAAGCAAACACCTGATCCACACATCCTCTACCACTTCTGAAACCACACTGCTCTTCCCCAATCTGATGCTCTGTACATGCCTTCACCCTCTCAATCAATACCCTCCCATATAATTTGCCAGGAATACTCAACAAACTTATACCTCTGTAATTTGAGCACTCACTCTTATCCCCTTTGCCTTTGTACAATGGCACTATGCACGCATTCCGCCAATCCTCAGGCACCTCACCATGAGTCATACATACATTAAATAATATATATATATATATATATATATATATATATATTTTTGCCGCTGTCTCCCACGTTTGCGAGGTAGCGCAAGGAAACAGACAAAAGAAATGGCCCAACCCACCCCCATACACATGTATATACATACGTCCACACACGCAAATATACATACCTACACAGCTTTCCATGGTTCACCCCAGACGCTTCACATGCCCTGATTCAATCCACTGACAGCACGTCAACCCCGGTATACCACATCGATCCAATTCACTCTATTCCTTGCCCTCCTTTCACCCTCCTGCATGTTCAGGCCCCGATCACACAAAATCTTTTTCACTCCATCTTTCCACCTCCAATTTGGTCTCCCACTTCTCCTCGTTCCCTCCACCTCCGACACATATATCCTCTTGGTCAATCTTTCCTCACTCATTCTCTCCATGTGCTCAAACCATTTCAAAACACCCTCTTCTGCTCTCTCAACCACGCTCTTTTTATTTCCACACATCTCTCTTACCCTTATGTTACTTACTCGATTAAACCACCTCACACCACACATTGTCCTCAAACATCTCATTTCCAGTACATCCATCCTCCTGCGCACAACTCTATCCATAGCCCACGCCTCACAACCATACAACATTGTTGGAACCACTATTCCTTCAAACATACCCATTTTTGCTTTCCGAGATAATGTTCTCGACTTCCACACATTCTTCAAGGCTCCCAGGATTTTCGCCCCCTCCCCCACCCTATGATCTACTTCCGCTTCCATGGTTCCATCCGCTGCCGGATCCACTCCCAGATATCTAAAACACTTTACTTCCTCCAGTTTTTCTCCATTCAAACTTACCTCCCAATTGACTTGACCCTCAACCCTACTGTACCTAAATACCTTGCTCTTATTCACATTTACTCTTAACTTTCTTCTTTCACACTACCAAACTCAGTCACCAGCTTCTGCAGTTTCTCACATGAATCAGCCACCAGTGCTGTATCATCAGTGAACAACAACTGACTCACTTCCCAAGCTCTCTCATCCCCAATAGACTTCATACTTGCCCCTCTTTCCAAAACTCTTGCATTTACCTCCCTAACAACCCCATCCATAAACAAATTAAACAACCATGGAGACACCACACACCCCTGCTGCAAACCTACATTCACTGAGAACCAATCACTTTCCTCTCTTCCTACAGGAACACATGCCTTACATCCTCGATAAAAACTTTTCACTGCTTCTAACAACTTGCCTCCCACACCATATATTCTTAATACCTTCCACAGAGCATCTCTATCAACTCTATCATATGCCTTCTCCAGATCCATAAATGCTACATACAAATCCATTTGCTTTTCTAAGTATTTCTCACATACATTCTTCAAAGCAAACACCTGATCCACACATCCTCTACCACTTCTGAAACCACACTGCTCTTCCCCAATCTGATGCTCTGTACATGCCTTCACCCTCTCAATCAATACCCTCCCATATAATTTACCAGGAATACTCAACAAACTTATACCTCTGTAATTTGAGCACTCTCTCTTATCCCCTTTGCCTTTGTACAATGGCACTATGCATGCATTCCGCCAATCCTCAGGCACCTCACCATGAGTCATACATACATTAGATAACCTTACCAACCAGTCAATAATACAGTCACCCCCTTTTTTAATAAATTCCACTGCAATACCATCCAAACCTGCTGCCTTGCCGGCTTTCATCTTCCACAAAGCTTTTACTACCTCTTCTCTGTTTACCAAATCATTTTCCCTAACCCTCTCACTTTGCACACCACCTCGACCAAAACACCCTATATCTGCCACTCTATCATCAAACACATTCAACAAACCTTCAAAATATATATATATATTACAGTATATATATATTATATATACAGTATATATATATTACAGTAATATATATGTAGGTTTGCGGCAGGGGTGTGTGATGTCTCCATGGTTGTTTAATTTGTTTATGGATGGGGTTGTTAGGGAGGTAAATGCAAGAGTTTTGGAAAGAGGGGCAAGTATGAAGTCTGTTGGGGATGAGAGAGCTTGGGAAGTGAGTCAGTTGTTGTTCACTGATGATACAGCGCTGGTGGCTGATTCATGTGAGAAACTGCAGAAGCTGGTGACTGAGTTTGGTAATGTGTGTGAAAGAAGAAAGTTAAGAGTAAATGTGAATAAGAGCAAGGTTATTAGGTACAGTAGGGTTGAGGGTCAAGTCAATTGGGAGGTAAGTTTGAATGGAGAAAAACTGGAGGAAGTAAAGTGTTTTAGATATCTGGGAGTGGATCTGGCAGCGGATGGAACCATGGAAGCGGAAGTGGATCATAGGGTGGGGGAGGGGGCGGAAATTCTGGGAGCCTTGAAGAATGTGTGGAAGTCGAGAACATTATCTCGGAAAGCAAAAATGGGTATGTTTGAAGGAATAGTGGTTCCAACAATGTTGTATGGTTGCGAGGCGTGGGCTATGGATAGAGTTGTGCGCAGGAGGATGGATGTGCTGGAAATGAGATGTTTGAGGACAATGTGTGGTGTGAGGTGGTTTGATCGAGTAAGTAACGTAAGGGTAAGAGGTATGTGTGGAAATAAAAAGAGCGTGGTTGAGAGAGCAGAAGAGGGTGTTTTGAAATGGTTTGGGCACATGGAGATAATGAGTGAGGAAAGATTGACCAAGAGGATATATGTGTTGGAGGTGGAGGGAACGAGGAGAAGTGGGAGACCAAATTGGAGGTGGAAAGATGGAGTGAAAAAGATTTTGTGTGATCGGGGCCTGAACATGCAGGAGGGTGAAAGGAGGGCAAGGAATAGAGTGAATTGGATCAATGTGGTACACCAGGGTTGACGTGCTGTCAGTGGATTGAATCAGGGCATGTGAAGCGTCTGGGGTAAACCATGGAAAGCTGTGTAGGGATGTGTATTTGCGTGTGTGGACGTATGTATATACATGTGTATGCTTGTGGGTTGGGCCATTTCTTTCGTCTGTTTCCTTGCGCTACCTCGCAAACGCGGGAGACAGCGACAAAGCAAAAAAAAAGATTTATATATATATATATATATATATATATATATATATATATATATATATATATATATATATATATATATTTTTTGATTTTCCAAAAGAAGGAACAGAGGGGGCCAGGTGAGGATATTCCAAAAAAGGCCCAGTCCTCTGTTCCTAACGCTACCTCGCTAACGCTGGAAATGGCGAATAGTTTAAATGAAAAAGAAAAAAGAAATTATATATATGTATATATATATATAATATATTTTTTTTTTTTATACTTTGTCGCTGTCTCCCGCGTTTGCGAGGTAGCGCAAGGAAACAGACGAAAGAAATGGCCCAACCCCCCCCCCCCATACACATGTATATACATACGTCCACACACGCAAATATACATACCTACACAGCTTTCCATGGTTTACCCCAGACGCTTCACATGCCTTGATTCAATCCACTGACAGCACGTCAACCCCGGTATACCACATCGCTCCAATTCACTCTATTCCTTGCCCTCCTTTCACCCTCCTGCATGTTCAGGCCCCGATCACACAAAATCTTTTTCACTCCATCTTTCCACCTCCAATTTGGTCTCCCTCTTCTCCTCGTTCCCTCCACCTCCGACACATATATCCTCTTGGTCAATCTTTCCTCACTCATTCTCTCCATGTGCCCAAACCACTTCAAAACACCCTCTTTTGCTCTCTCAACCACGCTCTTTTTATTTCCACACATCTCTCTTACCCTTACGTTACTCACTCGATCAAACCACCTCACACCACACATTGTCCTCAAACATCTCATTTCCAGCACATCCATCCTCCTGCGCACAACTGTATCCATAGCCCACGCCTCGCAACAATACAACATTGTTGGAACCACTATTCCTTCAAACATACCCATTTTTGCTTTCCGAGATAATGTTCTCGACTTCCACACATTCTTCAAGGCCCCCAGAATTTTCGCCCCCTCCCCCACCCTATGATCCACTTCCGCTTCCATGGTTCCATCCGCTGCCAGATCCACTCCCAGATATCTAAAACACTTCACTTCCTCCAGTTTTTCTCCATTCAAACTCACCTCCCAATTGACTTGACCCTCAACCTTACTGTACCTAATAACCTTGCTCTTATTCACATTTACTCTTAACTTTCTTCTTCCACACACTTTACCAAACTCAGTCACCAGCTTCTGCAGTTTCTCACATGAATCAGCCACCAGCGCTGTGTCATCAGCTAACAACAACTGACTCACTTCCCAAGCTCTCTCATCCCCAACAGACTTCATACTTGCCCCTCTTTCCAAAACTCTTGCATTTACCTCCCTAACAACCCCATTCATAAACAAATTAAACAACCATGGAGACATCACACACCCCTGCCGCAAACCTACATTCACTGAGAACCAATCACTTTCCTCTCTTCCTACACGTACACATGCCTTACATCCTCGATAAAAACTTTTCACTGCTTCTAACAACTTTCCTCCCACACCATATATTCTTAATACCTTCCACAGAGCATCTCTATCAACTCTATCATATGCCTTCTCCAGATCCATAAATGCTACATACAAATTCATTTGCTTTTCTAAGTATTTCTCACATACATTCTTCAAAGCAAACACCTGATCCACACATCCTCTACCGCTTCTGAAACCACACTGCTCTTCCCCAATCTGATGCTCTGTACATGCTCTGTACATATATATATATATATATATATATATATATATATATGCGCGAGGTAGCACAAGGAAACAGACGAAAGAAATGGCCCAACCCACCCCCATACACATGTATATACATACACGTCCCCACACGCAAATATACATACCCATACACCTCAATGTACACATAAATATACACAGACAGACATATACATATATACACATGCACACAATTCACACTGCCTTTATTCATTCCCATCGCCACCTCGCCACACATGGAATAACATCCCCCCTCATGTGTGCGAGGTAGCGCTAGGAAAAGACAACAAAGGCCCCATTCATTCACACTCAGTCTCTAGCTGTCATGCAATAATGCCTTTCACCCTCCCGAATGTTGAGGCCCCGATCACTCAAAATCTTTTTCACTCCATCTTTCCTCCTCCAATTTGGTCTCCCACTTCTCCTCATTCCCTCCACCTCCGACACATATATCCTCTTGTTCAATCTTTCCTCACTCATTCTCTCCATGTGCCCAAACCATTTCAAAACACCCTCTTCTGCTCTCTCAATCACGCTCTTCTTATTTCCACACATCTCTCGTACCCTTACATTACTTACTCGATCAAACCACCTCACACCACATATTGTCCTCAAACATCTCATTTCCAGCACATCCACCCTCCTGCGCACTACTCTATCCATAGCCCACGCCTCGCAACCATACAACATTGTTGGAACCACTATTCCTTCAAACATAGCCATTTTTGCTTTCCGAGATAATGTTCTCGACTTCCACACGTTCTTCAAGGCTCCCAGGATTTTTGCCCCCTCCCCCACCCTATGATTCACTTCCACTTCCATGGTTCCATCC
This sequence comes from Panulirus ornatus, assembly GCF_036320965.1. Taxonomy (NCBI): domain Eukaryota; kingdom Metazoa; phylum Arthropoda; class Malacostraca; order Decapoda; family Palinuridae; genus Panulirus; species Panulirus ornatus. The sequence continues at coordinate 33,199,952 of NC_092233.1, forward strand.
ACTGCCAAATCCACTCCCAGATATCTAAAACACTTTACTTCCTCCAGTATTTCTCCATTCAAACTTACCTCCCAATTGACTTGACCCTCAACCCTACTCTACCTAATAACCTTGCTCTTATTCACATTTACTCTTAACTTTCGTCTTTCACACACTTTACCAAACTCAGTCACCAGCTTCTGCAGTAAATTCTAGATTGATATGGGTAAAACTGAACGTTGATGGAGAGAGATGGGTCATTATTGGTGCATATGCACCTGGGCATGAGAAGAAAGATCATGAGAGGCAAGTGTTTTGGTGAGTGGTGGTATGAAGAAGTAAGATTATTAGTGAAAGAGAAGAGAGAGGCATTTGGACAATTTTTGCAGGGAAAAAGTGCAAATGAGTGGGAGAAGTATAAAAGAAAGAGGCAGGAGGTCAAGAGAAAGGTGCAAGAGGTGAAAAAGATGGCAAATGAGAGTTGGGGTGAGAGAGTATCATTAGATTTCAGGGAGAATAAAGAGATGTTTTGGAAGGAGGTAAATAAAGTGCGTAAGACAAAGGAGCAAATGGGAACTTCAGTGAAGGGGGCTAATGGGGAGGTGATAACAAGTAGTGGTGATGTGAGAAGGAGATGGAGTGAGTATTTTGAAGGTTTGTTGGATGTGTTTGATGATAGAGTGGCAGATATAGGGTGTTTTGGTCGAGATGGTGTGCAAAGTGAGAGGGTTAGGGAAAATGATTTGTTAAATAGAGAAGAGGTAGTAAAAGCTTTACGGAAGATGAAAGCCAGCAATGCAGCAGGTTTGGATGGTATTGCAGTGGAAGTTATTAAAAAAGGGGGTGACTGTATTGTTGACTGGTTGGTAAGGTTATTTAATGTATGTATGATTCATGGTGAGGTGCCTGAGGATTGATGGAATGCTTGCATAGTGCCATTGTACAAAGGCAAAGGTGATAAGAGTGATTGCTCAAATTACAGAGGTATAAGTTTGTTGAGTATTCCTGGTAAATTATATGGGAGGGTATTGATTGAGAGGGTGAAGGCATGTACAGAGCATCAGATTGGGGAAGAGCAGTGTGGTTTCAGAAGTGGTAGAGGATGTGTGGATCAGGTGTTTGCTTTGAAGAATGTATGTGAGAAATACTTAGAAAAACAAATGGATTTGTATGTAGCATTATGGATCTGGAGAAGGCATATGATAGAGTTGATAGAGATGCTCTGTGGAAGGTACTAAGTATATATGGTGTGGGAGGCAAGTTGTTAGAAGTAGTGAAAAGTTTTTATTGAGGATGTAAGGCATATGTACATGTAGGAAGAGAGGAAAGTGATTGGTTCTCAGTGAATGTAGGTTTGCGGCATGGGTGTATGATGTCTCCATGGTTGTTTAATTTGTTTATGGATGGGGTTGTTAGGGAGGTGAATGGAAGAGTTTTGGAAAGAGGGGCAAGTATGCAGTCTTGTGGATGAGAGAGCTTGGGAAGTGAGTCAGTTGTTGTTCGCTGATGATAGAGTGCTGGTGGCTGATTCGGGTGAGAAGCTGCAGAAGCTGGTGACTGAGTTTGGTAAAACGTGTGAAAGAAGAAAGCTGAGAGTAAATGTGAATAAGAGCAAGGTTATTAGGTACAGTAGGGTTGAGGGACAAGTCTGTTGGGAGGTAAGTTTGAATGGAGAAAAACTGGAGGAAGTGAAGTGTTTTAGATATCTGGGAATGGATTTGGCAGCAGATGGAACCATGGAAGCGGAAGTGAATCATAGGGTGGGGGAGGGGGCGAAAGTTTTTGGGAGCGTTGAAGAATGTGTGGAAGTTTAGAACATTATCTTGGAATTCAAAAATGGGTATATTTGAAGGAATAGTGGTTCCAACAATGTTATATGGTTGCGAGGCGTGGGCTATGGATAGAGTTGTGCGGAGGAGGGTGGATATGCTGGAAATGAGATGTTTTAGGACAATATGTGGTGTGAGGTGGTTTGATCGAGTAAGTAATAATAGGGTAAGAGAGATGAGTGGTAATAAAAAGAGTATGGTTGAGAGAGCAGAAGAGGGTGTGTTGAAATGGCTTGGTCACATGGAGAGAATGAGTGAGGAAAGATTGACCAAGAGGATATATGTGTCAGAGGTGGAGGGAACAATGAGAATTGGGAGACCAAATTGGAGGTGGAACGATGGAGTGAAAAAGATTTTGAGTGATTGGGGCCTGAACATACAGGAGGGTGAAAGGTGTGCAAGGAATAGAGTGAATTGGAACAATGTGGTATACCGGGATCGACGTGCTGTCAATGGATTGAACCAGGGCATGTGAAGCGTCTGGGGTAAACCATGGAAAGTTCTGTGGGGCCTGGATGTGGAAAGGGAGCTGTGGTTTCTGTGCATTATTACATGACAGCTAGATACTTAATGTGAATAAAAGTGGCCTTTGTTGTCTTTACCTAGCGCTACCTCACGCACATTTGGGGGGAGGGGTTGGTTGTTTTCAAATGTGGCGGTGTGGCAGTGGGAATGAATAAAGGCAGACAGTATGAATTATGTGCATGTGTATATATGTATATGTCTGTGTGTGTATATATATGTATATGTTGAGATGTATAGGTATGTATATTTGCGTTTGTGGATGTGTATGTATATACATGTGTATGTGGGTGGATTGGGCCATTCTTTCGTCTGTTTCCTTGCGCTACCTCGCTAACACGGGAGACAGCGGCAAAGCAAAATAAATAAATATAAATTATGGTACTTTTACGAAGAATTACTAGCTCCCCAGTACCATGATAACTAAAGCACCCCTCAAAAGATTAGTGATGCAGTGCTTTGGTCATAACTTTGTACCATGTGATATGTAGACTGAGTGCAGTGGCCATTGTCATGGTAAAAGTAGCTGTTTCAAAATCCCAAATATTGCACCTTTTGCAAAACTGAACATTTTCCTTTATGCCAAACCAACAGGAGTGGCTTCTTGTTGGTACGGTAGCTTTTGAATGATGGGTCATTATGGAGGGGTTGCTCCACATATCTCAATGAGACATGGCGGAGTTAATGTGTATATTTTGCTTCACTTGTTATAAGTGCGGGACTGGCCATAACCTGGCGAGAAATTTCTTTAAGGGTCCATGGAGATAGTAATTTGGGCTACCAAACTTGGGAAGAAGAGTCAGTAATGCTTCCTCCCCAAGCTCTTTCTACTGCTTCACCATTCTCTGCACACTATGAAGGCCTATGCCTGTCTGGATCACAATATTCTTTAACTCCTGCTTCTTTTTGATAAGGCTGTCATTGCTGCCATTTGCTGAGTTACCATGTGTCTCCATGTTGCCAGACATGTAGCTGAACATCTTGCTTCCAAGGAAGGCACATGAAATGGTTTTAGTGGAAAGCACAATCGTTATCCCCTCGTGCCTCTATTTTTTGTATATGTTGCTGGTGTTTGGAGTGATTGTCATGTGTATGTAATGCCTAGATTGGTTGGTGCTTTGTTCAGTGGGTAAGATATATGATAATATATGCCTGACAACAAATAGAGGGAATAAAGAACATTGTTTTGAATATAAAAGCAACCAAACAAGAACAATACAAGAATCATTAAGTCAAGAATAATTCTTGGAAAATACCAAAAATGCATAAGACATAGATTTATGAATGCTCAGCAAGGGATTTGGAATGATTATTTAATGTAATACTGGGTGATTTGAGAAATTTAAATGAAGTGAATACTGAAGATTCAAAAGAAATTAGATTCAAGCTTGAAGACATTTCTTGATGAACCTAAAATAAATAACACTCTTGAAAAAAGCAGCATTATACAGAAACCAAGAAAGGGAGTTGACAAGGTGATGCAGTCTATACAAATATTGTTCTTCATCATACAAGTCAAGTGGTATGCACAACATGGTAACCCTGCCACTGTGGCAAAATCTTGTTGGAGATATTCATAGATAGGTATTGGTATTATTCTGGCCATTTTTGTCCTAGGGCTGTATGCTTGTGTGTGTGTGTGTGTCTCTCTCTCTCTCTCTCTCTCTCTCTCTCTCTCTCTCTCTCTCTCTCTCTCTCTCTCTCTCTCAAAACCTTTGGCATGCATTTGCCTGCTGCTTCCCACAGTTTCTGCATGAAAGCTGCCCACTCGAGGATGGCTTTTATGAAACTTCTTTCTTCCTTTGAACATCTGAGCTGTGGAAGTCTCAGCTTTCTTTTGTCTTTCCATCTTATGATAACCTTTCTTCCTTTAAGTGTAATGTCTACAAACATTTGCAGAGCCTGATTAATCTCTGCTTTTTTTTCACTTTTACTTTACCTAGATGTCCTTGATTAGGGCATGTTTTGCCTATGTCATCTTTCTCACTTTCAATAAAAGTATGACTTGGTTTACATGTTAATGTTCAATACCTAGAAGCTTAATTGTCTTAACTGGATTGAAGATAAGATATTGAGAAGTGCAATTTCTGTGATGTGATGTTAGGAAGGTGTTGTATTTCTTTTTCTCAATAAAGATTTCTATTTACTAATCAGTTTATTCATACATACAAGTCTGAGCAATCATCAACTGGCAAGAAGTGGGAGCCATGCCCGTAGTCTGTCAGTCTCAGACTTATCCCCTGCTTCATTTCTCCATGAGACTGTCAATGAAAGTATTGTAAATGGCACCTATGACAGGAACCTCAATAAGGAGACTGCTGTCAACAGGAACCATGCTGGGTAAGTTAAAATTGGAACATGACATGGTTGTACAGTATATGTTTTTGAGGTGACTGTGATAAAGAATTTAGAGATCCTGGTGATGAAGAATGGCCTGCTTGAGTTGATGTTATGATTATATCGATAGTGGGACTTAGCAGCGGATGGAACCATGGAAGCAGAAGTGAGCCACAGGGTGGGGGAGCGGGTGAAGGTTCTGGGAGTGTTGAAGAATATGTGGAAGGCGAGAATGTCATCTCGGAGAGCAAAAATGGATATGTTTGAAGGAAGAGTAGTTACAACAATGTTATATGGTTGTGAGGCATGGGCTATAGATAGGGTTGTATGGAGGAGGGTAGATGTGTTGGAAATGAAATGTTTAAGGACAATATGTGGTGTGAGGTGGTTTCATTAAGTAATGAAAGGGTAAGAGAGATGTGTGGTAATAAAAAGAGTGTGGTGGTTGAAAGAGCAGAAGAGGGTGTATTGAAATGGTTTGTTCACATGCAGAGAATGAGTGAGGAAAGATTGACAAAGAGGACATATGTGTCAGAGGTGGAGGGAACAAGAAGTGGGACTCCAAATTGGAGGTGGAAGGATGGAGTGAAAAAGATTTTGAGCAATCAGGGCCTGAACATACAGGAGGGTGAAAGGTGTGCAAGGAATAGAGTGAATTGGAATGATGTGGTATACTGGGGTCGACGTGCTGTCAGTGGATTGAACTAGGGCATTTGAAGCGTCTAGGGTAAACCATAGAAAGGTCTGTGGAGCCTGGATGTGGAAAGGGTGTCGTGGTTTTGATACATTACACAGAACAGCTAGAGACTGAGTGTGAACGAGTGAGGTCTTTTTCGTCTTTTCCTAGCATTACCTCGCTGGAGGAAGGGGGAGGGATGCTGTTTCCTGTGTGGCATGGTGGCGACGGGAATGGATGAAGGCAGCAAGTATGAGTATGTGCATGTGTATCTATGTATATTTCTGTGTATGTATGTATGTATATGTATGTACATGTGTGTGTGTATGGGTGTTTATGTATATATATGTGTGTATGTGTGGTTGGGCCATTCTTCGTCTGTTTCCTTGTGCTACCTCGCTGACACAGGGAACAGCAAGTAAGTATAATATATTGTATATATTGATAGAAATGGCAAAAAACCTTAAAGGCCATAGTCTTCTTGTACAAAATTCAGTGTGATAGAATGGGGATGTCTATTGATGGAAATAGCAAAGTATAACCCACTTGTAAGTGAAGTCATTCAAGAAGTGGATAGAATATTGATTATTTGCAGAGAAAATACTATTGTCTTTTTCATTTCTTTTTTTTTCAGGGCAATGGGTTGCTGGAATGAATTACCTCGAAAATCTTACAGCCTTCCTCATCGTTACAAAACACATCTCATGGGTGGGTGGCGGGGATTGGGAAGAGACTGCTCAAATAGTCCCTCCATATCTCCAATCTCCCCTTCAGAATTTAAGCAACAGTTTACTCTTATGCGGCAATGGTTCAACAATTTCACAGATGAACAAAAGAATAGAGTCTTAGCTGAGTTATTGGTAAGTGCTTTTATTGAGTAAATGGATAATTGTTACAGAATTCCATGTGAATGGGGATATATACAGTTTAGACAGAAGGGAATGGGATTTTTGGTAAGATTAATTCTTGTATGTCATTATAGGTTAATGAAGACAGTTTAGGTTATTTTGTATATTTCTCTATCTGTCTATGTATCCCCATGACTCTATTCCCATTTTCATCTGATGGATCAGTTATATGAGTATAATGCTAGCAAATATCACTTGTACACATCCTCAGCCCATGCCTAGTGCATTAATGTGAAACAAAGACTCCACTCTCATTGAATACTTCTTCCTTTCTTGCTTTGTACTCTTAATTTGTAAATCAAGTGAGACCAGTTTCTCTATCCATGCCATTTCCCTACACAAAGTGGTACCACAATTTCCCTACGCAAAGTGGTACCACTGCAGCTTTCCATAATCTCTCCTCAAATATCTCCTGAAATATCCCCAGCCCTTATCAGTTCTCTCACTGCATTGATTCATCTCTTGTATAGAATTCCTTTCCCCTTCTACTCTCTGATACTGTTTATCATCTTAACAAGCTGTTCCTGCCTTATGCTCTTCATTACTATACCATCCTAAGAAACATTTTTCTTTATATACATTGGAGGCTCCAGTCATGGATTAAAGTCCACATCAAGTCTAGGCCTTAATTGAAATTCATAAAGGATTATGAAAGGGATAAACAAGAGACAAGGGAAAGCATTTACGAATTTTGGAGGAAGTGAAGAATCTGTCATTTGAAATATGCCAGGTTATATATGCCAGGTTATAGGTATTGGGAAAGACATCAGAGGGTAGAGAGTTCCAAGGCTTTTAGGTGTAGGGAAAGAAATGGTTATCAAAACAGCCCACCTGTGAGTTACCAATGGCCACACTGTAATCATGTGATGCAGTAGCTTTCCGAGTATTTTATGGTATGCCAAATGGTGCAGGCACACAAGAGCCAGCTCTGTACACCTTTCTGAGGATTTCATCATACCACATATTCTTCCTGTATCTTCATCTGCCCTTATAATTCCAACCATTCTACACTGGTTATCTGTCTCTACTGCTCATATTTTATATTTGTCTTGATCTGTGCATGTTTTGGACAAGTGCTCCTATACACAAGCTACTTGTGTAGCATGCATTAAGTTTTTTCCATTACCAGAGCTTTAATTGCACATCCAAATTTTATCCCTTGTATGAATCTGCTATCAGCAGTAGCTTTTTGCAGCTCCTTATTTATAAATGCTTCCTCAACTTCCAGTTCTTAGCCATGCAAACAAATTTTACACTATGCTCTCCTGTCTATTTAAAGGACTTGAATTTTACATTCTTTACTGCATTCGCTTTCACCTTTCTCTCCATACATCATCAAAATGTATTACCATTCTCTCCAGCTTTTCTTTGTATCATGAAAAAACACAGCATAATCTGTACACAGCAACTGTAGCATTTTGTTTCTCCATGGTGAAGTATCACACCACAATCACCCTGGGATGGGCTGAATATAGGACACCAGCATTGGAATGCAAATACAAATACTTCATATTTTTGCGAATGTTAACAAAAGTTGAACCTCTTTAATCCGGTAACATTAGGACCTGGCCAGTATCGCACCACGGAAAATGCCGGAAACTAGAATTAGACCCCTTTGTAAATATATACCCAACCCCTAGTCTTGCCAGCTCATTCCATATACATATTGGTATGTTGTCAAAGGTAGATCAAAGCTTAACATAGGAAATGATACAACCATTAATGCTTCCAGAGAAGGTTTTTATTTTTACATCAGATTACATCAGAAGTACCCCCAGATGGAGACTCTGCAATATCTTGGACAAGGGTTTTTCACGGCATATGATGCTAATACAGGGTAGACTCGTCAGCATAATACACTTGTTCTCGGGCTAAGTTTTCCACTGCCACTAATTCTGGAAATTCATCCACAAACTTTGTCACAGCTTTGTGACGAGAAGTTAATGTAACGAATGACCATAGGTTGGTAGTTAGCTTTGGTCAACTCTTGTTACTATTGTTGTTTTATTGTTATTGTCAAGGCAGCCAGCCTTCACAGGGGTTGGGCCTTGCTGCGTCAGTACCAGCTAGGTAGCCAGTGCATACACTCTCTTATTGCTGTTGGTTGTTTGATATGGAATTGGAGTTGTATATCGATTATCTTAATACTACCTTTCATCACAAGTTACTGTGTCAGCACTATGCTTTTCACTGTACGCACTATAAACTGAAATTCCATGTCTCCTCTTAAACTTGTGTAACCATCCTTGGGAATAGTCATAGTCATAGTCTAGCTTTAGTTCTCTATGAAAAACTTTGTGCTCAATAAGCATCTTCCCAGAAATGCTTTCTCCTTCACTACGTGGGAGCTTAAACCACTTTATAAGTGCACTGTCTAATTCTGTACTCCTGGCACCTTTCAAAGTTTTCTGGAACTATAAACTTTTCTGGCTTTCATTTTCAGCAAAAAACCTGAATTTAAGAAATTAACAGGACTGTTGATCAGCTGGGCTGCAGTGTAAACAGATTTTGGTGCCTTAACCTAGGCGCACATTGAAACACAGGCAGCACAGCACAGGGCAGACACAGGACAGGGTAGTACAGCACAGCACACGGCAGCATAGGTGAGGTGTGCACATTGAGAAGCAGTCTTTTGTGGTGTGTGATATCCTTTCTGCTGTACTGCTCATGGCTAAGTTGGAATATCATTTAGATATAGATTCAGAATTGGACTCTGGAATGGAGCATTTACTTCTACTGTATGACATTAGCAAGGAAAGAAGTTGGTACAGAGAAGTGAGTACATGAAGAAATGAAGTATGCATGGAGACTTTGCCCTAATATCCAACTTGTCTGATGCAAAATTTTGGAACTACTTTCGACTAAGCAGACAACAGTTTGGTGATATGCATTGTATGATAGTGTGACATTAGTTCAGAAGGATGTATTGTCATTGCGTTTCAACCCCTGTGCAGCGCAGGCCTGCGCGTGTGTTGTGATGCCTTGCATCTCAATATGCATGCTCTCATTTGATTTAAAGATGTACAGATTTCTGTGCTGCATCGCCTATGTTGTCTGCATCTCAATGTGCGCCTAGCCTTAGCACTGCTAATAGTGGCACCTTGGTGGCAGATTCACAAACTAATGGCAACATGGGAGTTGCTGGACCACAGAGTGCAGGATTAGAGAGGTCCAACCTTTATTAATGAAGAAAAAGAAAGTATATCATTTGAAATACTTTTCTTTTTCTTTATTTTATGCTTGTTTACATTTCCTGCTGTAGATAAGATGAAAAGATGAAGTAAAGGCCTAATTTGCTCTCATTCTTTCTCTAGCTATTATGTGTAATACACTGAAACCACAGCCCCTTGTTTACAACCAGGCCCCACAGGCTTTCTGTGGTTTCCCTTGGTTGCTTCATATTCCCTGGTTCGGTCAATTGACAACATGTCGCCTTGTATATATCTCATTGCTCTATCCCAGGCACTGAGCACTCAAAAATCTTTTTCACTCAATCTTTTCATGTCTGGTTTGGTCTCCCCTTCTCCCTGTCCCCCTCCATGTCTGACACATGTATCTCCATATGTCCAAGCCATTTGGTACACCCTCTTCAGCTCTCCCAGCCATACCCTTTGTACAACCGCAGCTCCCTCTCACCTTGGTATTACTTACTCAATCAGCCTCCTTCACATCACCTATTGTTCGCAGATGTTTCATTTCCAACATATCCAACCCTCTTCATATATTTTCATCTTTAACCCATGCCTCACATCCGTACATCACTAGAACTACTTTATATTCAAACTTCCCAATTTTGCCCTCCTAGATAGGGAACTCTCAAGCCACACTTCCCTCATTGCTCCCAGAACCCTCACCTCTCACCTTCTCTGTGACTCACCTCGCTTCTATATTTCCATTTGCTGCTATATTCAGACCCAGGTATCTAAAACACTTCACTTCCTCCAAGTTTCCTCTACTCAAACTCGCACCCTGACTAATCTGTCTCTCCACACTGCTAAACCTAATACTCTGGTATTTATTTGCAAGTACTCTCATCTTCCTCCTTTCACACAGTCTCCCAAACTCAGACACCAACTTATGCAATTTCTCACTCAAATCTGCCACCAGTGCCACATCATCAGCAAACAACATTCGACTCACTTCCCAGGACCCCCACACCCTCTACAGACTGCATAGGTGCCCTCATCAGCCATGGTGACATCACCTGCCTCAGTTCCTCTTTTACCAAGAACCAATAACACTTATATCTCCCTACTTGTACACATGCCTAATTTCCTGTTGAAAATTCCCCACTGCTTCCAATACCTTATATGTATGCATTCCAATATCATCTCTGTCGCCACACTCCCATACAACTTACCAGGTACACTCATCATACTTATACCTCAGAATACTCATTTGTCCCACTTGCCTTCATACAGTGACATTTTACATGCATTCCACCAATCATCAGGCACCTTGCCATGGTCCCCACATACAGGGAAAATCCTGACCAGTCAGTCTCGACATAATCACCTCCTTTTTTGAGGAATTTAATTGTAGAACCATCAATTCCAGCTGCCTTGCCAAATTTCACATTAGACAAGGCTTTCACCACATCTCTTTTTGCCAAAACCATGAACCATGCCTCTCTCACTTTGCATACCTCCAAACCCAAACATGCTACATCTGCCACCCTATCATCAAACACATGCAACAATTCAACAAAATACTCTTTTCATCTCCACTTCATCATTTGCCCTTTTCGTTGATGTTCCCATTTATTCTTTTATTTTTCTCACACCACTAACCTGCTTCCAAAACTTCTGATTTTCCCTGAAGTTTGCTGATGCATGCTTACACCAACTCTCGTATGCCCTCTTTTTCAACCCTCGAACCATCCTCTGGTCTTTCTGCCACTTTTACTTGTTCCTCTCCTAGTCCTTTGTATTCCTTCCCAGTATGTACCACCCAGACATGTCTCTTGTCTCTTTAACCAGCAAGTTTACTCTCTTAGGCCATACTCACTACCCTCTCCTCACCAACTCACCTTTCACCTTCTGTATATTACACTCTTCTCTTGCTTAAGCCAGCACTGCTTCCCTAAATACCTTCCTGGAATTTCTTCTGACAGGTTTCTTTTTCCATGCTCAATTACTTTCACCACCCTCTTTGCACTCATTTCAATTCCTCTTCTGAAAATCTTTGCAAATTTTCACCCTTGCCTCAGCCAGGGAATGGTTAGAGATCCCAGTAGCTTCCCTTCTCATCACATTCACATCCAAGAGTCTTATTTTGCTTGCCTATCAGCCTATCTTTCCTACTCAACCATGTATACCTTTGTATGCCCATCTTTTTAAACCAGGTATTCCTAATCACCAGTTTTTTCCAGTGCATCTCCACAAGCTGTTCACCATTCTTACTCACACCTTAGGGTGTCCCATGCTTTCCAATTGTACTGCCAACTTCCACATTACCGACTTTCACATTTATATCACTCAGTGCTTATACCTTATCTCTTGCATCAAAACTGCTGATACACTCACTGAGTTGCTCCCAAAAACATATGCCTCTCCTCATTGTCCTTCTCAAGGTTAGATCTTAAGCACCAGTTATCATCCATCTTTTGTAATCCACTTTCATTTTTACTCATTTCAATCTGGAGCTCATTTTCTTATGCTGTCATGCATTCCCTCAACTGCTGTTTTAGCAACAGTGCTACCCCTTCCTTAGCTTTCACCTTAACACGACTCATAACTTTACCCTAAGATATTCTCAAACCATTCTTCCCCCTTACCCTTGAGTCTGTTTCACTCAAAGTCAGAACATTCAGGTTCCTTTCCTCAAACATACTGACCATCTCTCCTTTGTTCTTATATTGGTTACATTCTCAGACACCCCAGCTTGACCTTTTGGGGAAGATGGACTCCTTTTTTCTGTGTTAGCTGAGATAGAACAAGCGATTGAATGGTTGCTAAGGATGTTTATTGTATGTATAGTACATGGTGAAGTGTCTGAGGATTGGTGGAATGCATGCATAGTGCCATAGTACAAAGGCAAAGGGCATAAAGGTGAGTGTTCAGACAGTAGAGGTATAAGTTTGTTGAGTATTCCTGGGAAATTATATGGGTGGGTATTGATTGAGAGGGTGAAAGAATGTATAGAACATCAGATTAGGGAAGAACAGTGTGGTTTCAGAAGTGGTAGAGGATGTGTGGATCAGGTGTGAAAAGTACTTAGAAAAACAGATGGATTTGTATGTAGCATTTATGGATCTGGAGAAGGCATATGATAGGATTGATAGAGATGCTTTCTTGGAAGGTCTTAAGAGTATATGGTGTGGGAGGTAAGTTGCTAGAAGCAGTGAAAAGTTTTTGCCAAGGATGTAAGGCATGTGTACGAGTAGGAAGAGAGGAAAGTGATTGGTTCTTAGTGAAGGTCAGTCTGTGGAAGGGATGTGTGGTGTCCCCATGGTTATTTAATTTGTTTGTGGATGGGGTAGTTAGGGAGGTAAATGCAAGAGTTTTGGAGAGAGGGGCAAGTATGCAGCCAGTTAGGAATGAGAGGGCCTGGGAAGTGAGTCAGTTGTTGTTTGCTGATGGTTGTGAGGCATGGATTATAGATAGGGTTGTACGGAGGAGGGTGGATGTGTTGGAAAGGAAATGTTTGAGGACAGCATGTGGTGTGAGGTGGTTTGATTAAGTAATGAAAATGTAAGAGAGATGTTTGGAAATAGTAAGAGTGTGGTTGAGAGAGCAGAAGAGGGTGTGTTGAAATGGTTTGGACATATGGAGAGAATGAGTGAAGAAAGATTGATAAAGAAGATACATATGTTAGTGGTGGAAGGAACAAGGAGAAGCAGGAGACCAAATTGGAGGTGCAAGGATGGAGTGAAAAAGATTTTGAGCAATTGGGGCCTGAACATAAAGGAGAGTGAGAGGTGGGCAGGGAATAGGGTGAATTGGAATGATGTGGTATATCAGGGTGAATGTGCTGTCAGTGGACTGAACTAGGGCATGTGAAGCATCAGGAGTAAACATATACACACATTATTATTTTTATTATACTTAGTCACTGTCTCCCGTGTTAGCAAGGTAGTGCAAGGAAACTAAAGAATCGCCCAACCCACCCACATACACTTGTATAGACATAAACGCCCACACATGCACATATATATACTTATACATTTCAGTGTATATGTACATATACATACACAGACATATACACACATACACATGTACATATTCATCCTTGCTGCCTTCATCCATTCCCTCCGCCACCCCGCCACACATGAAATGGCATCCCCCTCCCCCCCCGCACGAGGTAGCGCTAGGAAAAGACAGCAGAGGCCACATTCGTTCACACTCAGTCTCTAACTGTCATGTGTAATGCACCAAAACCACTGCTCCTTTTTCACATCCAGGATTCACAAAACTTTCCATTGTTTACCCCAGACGCTTGACATGCCCTGGTTCAGTCCATTGACAGCACGTCGACCCCGATATGCCACATTGTTCCAATTCACTATTTTCCTTGCATGCCTTTCACCCTCCTGTATGTTCAGGCCCCAATTGCTCAAAATCTTTTTCCCTCCATCCTTCCACCTCGAATTTGGTCTCCCACTTCTTGTTCCCTCCACCTCTGACACATATATCTTTTTTTGTCAATCTTTCCGTACTCATTCTCTCCATATGACCAAACCATTTCAATACACCCTCTGCCCTCTCAACCACACTCTTTTTATTACCACACATCCCTCTTACCCTTTCATTACTTACTCAATCAAACCATCTCACACCACATATTGCCCTCAAACATCTCATTTCCAGCACATCCACCCTCCTCTGCACAACCCTATCTATAGCCCATGCCTTGCAATCATATAACATTGTTGGAACCACTTTTTCTTCAAACATATCCAAAATTTGCTCTCCGAGATAACGTTCTCGCTTTCCACATTCTTCAACACTCGCAGCACCTTCGCCCCCTTCTCCACCCTGTGACTCACTTCCACTTCCATGGTTCCATCAGCTGTCAAATCCACTCCCAGATATCTAAAACACTTCTCTTCCTCCAGTTTTTCTCCATTCAAACTCACCTCCCAATTAACTTGTCCCTAACCCCTACTGAACCTAATAGCCTCTCTCATATTCACATTTACTCTCAGCTTTCTTCTCTCACACACTTTACCAAACTCAGTCACCAGTTTCTGCAGTTTCTTACCCGAATCAGACACCAGCGATGTATCATCAGCAAACAACAACTGACTCACTTCCCAAGCCCTCTCATCCACAACAGACTGCAAACTTGCCTCTCTCTCCATAACTCTTTCATTCATGTCCGTAACAACCCCATCCATAAACAAACTGAACAACCATGGAAACATCATGCACACCTGCTGCAAACGGACATTGGGAACCAATCACTTTCCTTTCTTCCTACTCGAACACATGCCTTACATCATTGATAAAAACTTCACTGCTTCTAGCAACTTACCTCCCACTCCATATGCTCTTAATACCTTTGACAGAGCATCTCTATCAACTCTATCATGTTCCTTCTCCAGATCCATAAATGCTACATGCAAATCCATTTGTTTTTCTAAGTATTTCTCACATACATTCTTCAAGCAAACTCCTGATCCACACATTCTCTGCCACTTCTGAAACCACACTGCTCTTCCCCATATGATTTCCCAGGAATACTCAACAAACTTATACCTCTGTAATTTGAGCATTCACCTTTATCCCCTTTGCCTTTGCACAACTGCACTATGCATGCATTCCGCCAATCTTCAGGCACTTTACCATGAACCATACATACATTAAATATCCTTACCAACCAGTCAAGATCACAGTCACCCCTTTTTTAATAGATTCCTCTGCAATACCATCCAAACCCGCCGCCTTGCTGGCTTTCATCTTCCGCAAAGCTTTCTCTAACTCTTCTCTGTTTACCAGATCATTCTCCTTGACCCTCTCACTTCACACACCACCTTGACCAAAACACCCTATATCTGTTATTCTTATCATCTAACACATTCAAAATACTCACTCCATATCCTTCTCACTTCACCACTACTTGTTATTACCTCCCCACAAACCCCCTTCAACGATTTTCCCATTTGTTCTCTTGTCTTACGCACTTTATTTTCCCCCTTCCAAAACATCTTTTCATTCTCCCCAAAATTTAATGATTCTCTCCCCAACTCTCATTTGCCTTCTTTTTTACTTCTTGCACCTTTCTCTTGACCTCCTGCCTCTTTCTTTTATATGTCTCCCAGTCATTCGCACTACTTCCCTGCAAAAATTGTCCAAACACCTCTCTCTTCTCTTTCACTAACAATCTTACTTCTTCATCCCCACCACTCACTACCTCTTCTAATCTGCCCACCTCCCACCTTTCTCATGCCACAGGCATCTTTTGCACAAGCCATCACTGCTTCCCTTAATACATCCCATTCCTCCCCCACTCCCCTTACGTCACTTGCTCTCACCTTTTTCCATTCTGCACTTAATTTCTCCTGGTACTTCCTCACTCAAATCTCCTTTCCAAGCTCACTCACTCTAACCACTCTCTTCACCCCAACGTTCTCTTCTTTTCGGAAAACCTCTGCAAATCTTCACCTTCGCCTCCACAAGATAATGATCAGACATCCATCCAGTTGCCCCTCTCAGCACATTAACATCCAAAAGTCTCTTTCGCGCGCCTGTCAATTAACACGTAATCCAATAACTTTCTTTGGCCATCTCTCCTACTTACATACATATATTTAGGTATGTCTCTCTTTTTAAACCAGATATTCCCAGTCACCAAAACTTTTCCAGCATGCAAATCTACAAGCTCTTCACCATTTCCATTTACAACATTGAACACCCAATGTACACCAATTATGCTCTCAACTGCCACATTACTCACCTTTGCATTCATCTCACTCATCACTATAACCCGGTCTCGTGCATCAAAGCTGCTAACACACTCATTCAGCTGCTCCCAAAACACTTGCCTCTCATGATTTTTCTTCTCTTGACCAGGCACATAGGCACCAATAAACACCCATCTCTCTACATCCACTTTCAGTTTTACCCATATCAGTCTAGAGTTTACTTTCTTACACTCTATCACATACTCCAACAATTCCTGCTTGAGGAACAGTGCTACTCTTTCCTTTACTCTTTTCCTCTCACCAACCCCTGACCTTACTCCCAAGACATTCCCAAACCACTCCTCCTCTTTACCTTTGAGCTTCATTTCACTCAGAGCCAAAATATCCAGGTTCCTTTCCTCAAACATACTACCTATCTCTCCTTTTTTTCATCTTGGTTACATCCACACACGTTTAGACACCCCAGTTTAAGCCTCCCTTTTAGAAAGTTGTAATACAAGGAGGGGAGGGTTTCTAGCTCCCCACTCCCATCCCCTTCAGTCGCCTTCTACGACACTTGGGAAGTGCGTGAGAAGTATTAATTCTCCTCTCTCCCTGGGAATAGGGAGAAATATACATATACATACACATACACGGACATATACATATATGCACATGTGCATATTCATACTTGTTTGCCATCATCCATTCCTGACACTGCTCCACCCCACAAGAAACATCATTGCTACTCCCTGCTTCAGCGAGGTAGTACCAGGAAAACAGACAGAAAAGGCCAAATTCATTCACCCTCATTCTCTAGTTGTCATGTGTGTTGCCCTGAAAACACAGCTCCCTATTCACATCCAGGTCCCACAGACCTTTCCATGGTTTACTCCAGACATTACACATACCTTGGTTCAGTCCATTGACAGCATGTCGACCCCGGTATACCTTATCGTTTCAGTTCACTTCATTCTTAGCATGCCTCTCACCCTCCTGTATGTTCAGGCCCTGATCGCTCAAAATCTTTTTCACTCCATCCTTCCACCTCCAGTTTAGTCTCCCACTTCCTGTTCCCTCCACCTCTGACACATATATCCTCTTTATCAATCTTTCATCACACATTCTCTCAATATATCCAAACCATTTCAACACACCCTCTTCTGCTCTCTCAACCATATTCATTTTATTTCCCCACATCTCTCTTCCCCTTTCATTACTTACTCGACCAAACAACCTCACACCACATATTGTCCTCAAACATTTCATTTGCAACCCATCCCCCCTCCTCCATCCAACTCTATCTATAGCCCATGCCTTGCAACCATACAATATTGTTGGGATTACTATTCTTTCAAATATAACCATTTTTGCTCATTGGGGGATAACATTCTCTCCTTCCACATATTCTTCATTGCTCTCGGAACTTTTACCCCCTCCCACCCTGTAACTCACTTCTGCTTCTGGTTCAAATTGCTGCCAAGTCCACTCCCAGATATCTAAAACACTTCACTTACTCCAACCTTTCTCTTTTCAAACTTACATCCCAATTAACTTGTCCTCTACCCTACTGAACCTAATAACCTTGCTCTTATTCACATTTACTCTTCACTTTCTCCTTTCACACACTTTTCGAAACTCGGCCACCAACTTCTGCAGTTCCTCATTTGAATTAGCCACCAGAGCTGTGTCACTGGCAAACAATAACTGACACTTCCCAGGCCCTCTCATCCCCAACAGACTGCATACTCACCCCTCTCTCCAAAACTCATGCATTTACCTCCCTAACCCCTTCATCCATAAACAAATTAAACAACCATGGGGACATCACACACCCCTGCTGCAGACTGACCTTTAGTGGGAGTCAATCACTATCCTCTCTTCCTACTCATACACATGCCTTACATCCTCGGTAAAAACTTTTCACTGCGTCTAGCAGCCTACCTCTCACACCATATACTCTTAGGATCTTCCACGAAGCATCTCCTTCAACCCCATCATATACCCTCTCCAGATCCAAAGATGCTACATACAAATCCATTTGTTTTTCTAAGTATTTTTTGCATATTCTCAAATTACAGAGGTGTAAGTTTGTTGAGTATTCCTGGGAAATTATATGGGAGGGTATTGATTGAGAGGATGAAGGCATGCACGGAGCATTTGATTGGGGAAGAGTAGTGTGGTTTCAGAAGTGCTAGACATTGTCTGGATCAGGTGTTTGCTTTGAAAAATGTATGAGAAATACTTAGAAAAGCAAATGGATTTGTATGTAGCATTTATGGATTTGGAGAAGGCATATGATAGAGTTGATAGAGATGCTCTGTGGAAGATAAGAATTTTTGGTGTGGGAGGTAAGTTGTTAGAAGCAGTGAAAAGCTTTTATTGAGGACGTAAGGCATGTGTACGTGTAGGAAGAGAGGAAAGTGACTGGTTCTCAGTGAACGTAGGTTTGCGGCAGGGGTGCGTAATGTCTCCATGGTTCTTTAATTTGTTTATAGATGGGGTTGTTAGGAAGGCCAATGCAAGAGTTTTGGAAAGAGGGGCAAGTATGCAGTCTGTTGTGGATGAAAGAGCTTGGGAAGTGAGTGAATCAGTTGTTGTTCGTTCAAGATACAGCGCTGGTGGCTCATTTGTGTGAGAAACTGCAGAAGGTGGTGACTGAGTTTGGTAAAGTGTGTGAAAGAAGAAAGCTGAGAGTAAATGTGAATAAGAGCAAGGTTATTAGGTACATTAGGGTTGAGGGACAAGTTAATTGGGAGGTAAGTTTGAATGGGGAAAAAGCGGAGGAAATGAAGTGTTTTAGAGATCCGGGAGTGGATTTGACAGAGGATGGAACCATGGAAGCAGAAGTGAATCATAGGGTGGGGGAGGGGATGAAAGTTCTGGGAGCATTGAAAAATGTGTGGAAGTCGAGAACGTTATCTTGGAAAGCAAAAATGGGTATGTTTGAAGGAGTAGTGGTTCCAACAATGTTATATGGTTGTGAAGCGTGGGCTATAGATAGAGTTGTGCACAGGGTAGATGTGCTGGGAATGAGATGTTTGAGGACAATATGTGGTGTGAGGTGGTTTGATTGAGTAAGTAGTGAAAGGGTAAGAGAGATGTCTGGTAATAAAAAGAGTGTGGTTGAGAGAGCAGAAGAGGGTGTTTTGAAATGGTTTGGTCACATGGAGAGAATGAGTGAGGAAAGATTGACCAAGAGGATATATGTGTCAGAGGTGGAGGGAATGAGGAGAAGTGGGAGACCAAATGGAGGTGGAAAGATGGAGTGAAAAAGATTTTGAGTAATCGGGGCCTGAACATGCGGGATGGTGAAAGGCATGCAAGGAATAGAGTGAATTGGAACGATGTGGTATACCAGGGTCGACATGCTATCAATGGATTGAACCAGGGCATGTGAAGCATCTAGGGTAAACCATGGAAAGTTGTGTGGGGCCTGGATGTGGAAAGGGAGCTGTGGTTACGGTGCATTATACATGACAGCTAGAGACTGTGTGTGAATGAATATTGCCTTTTTTTGTTTTTCCTAGCACTACCTCGTGCACATGTGGGAGGACAGGGTTTTTATTTCATGTATGGCGGGTGGTGATGGGAATGAAAAAGGGCAGACAGTATGAATTATGTACATTTGTATATATGTATGTCTGTGTGTGTATATATATATATATATGTATACATTGAGATGTATAGGTATGTATATGTGCATGTGTGGACGTGTATATATATACATGTGTATGTGGGTGGGTTGGGATATTCTTTCGTCTGTTTCCTTTTGCTACCTCGCTAACGTGGGAGACAGCAACAAAGTATAATAAATAAATTAAATAATATATAATATATAATATATAATATATGATATATAATATAGGTGAAAAAAAAGGCAAATGAGAGTTGGGGTGAGAGAGTATCATTAAATTTTAGGAGA
>NC_092233.1:33220071-33390071 GCF_036320965.1 Panulirus ornatus
AATCTTTCCTCACTCATTCTCTCCATATGTCCAAACCATTTCAGCACATCCTCATCTGCTCTCTCAACCCCACTCTTTTTATTTCCATGCATCTCTCTCACTTACTTACTGAATCAAACCACTTCACACCACATATTGTCTTCGAACATATCTTTTCCAACACATCCACCCTCCTACATACAACCCTATAACTCTTGTAACATTGTTGGAACTACTGTTCCTTCAAACATACCCATTTTTGCTCTGCAAGATAACGTTCTCTCCTTCCACACATTCTTCATTACTCCAAAAACCTTTGCCCTCTCCCCCACTCTGTGACTCACTTCCGCTTCCATGGTTCCATTTGCTGCTCGGTCCTCTGCCAAATGTCTGAAACACTTCAGTATTTCCAGTTCTTCTCCATTCCATCACACATCCCAACTAACATTTTCCTCAAACCTGCTAACTAAATGACTTTGCTCTTAATGACTTTGCTCTTATTCACATTTACTCTCAACTCTCTCCTTTCTTGCACTTTTCCATACTCATACACCAACTTCTGCAGTTTCTCATTTGAATCAACCACCAGTGCTGTTTCATCAGCGAACAACAACTGACTCACTTCCCAGGCCCTCTCATCCCCAAAAGACTGCATACTCACACTTTTCTCCAAAATTCTTGCGTTTACCTCCCTAACCACCACATCCTTAAACATGTTAAATAACTATGGGTACATCAGACCAACCTTCACTAGGAACCAATCACTCTTTTCTCTTCATACTCTTACACGTGCCTTACACCCTTGATAAAAACTTCTGACTGCTTCTAGCAGCATACTTCCCACACTGTATATTCTTAAGACCTTCCACAAAGCATCTCTGTTCACTCTGTCATATGCCTTTTCCAGATCCATCTTACACGTATATCCTCTTGTCAACCTTTCCTCACTCATTCTCTCCATATGTCCAAACCATTTCAACACACCCTCTGCTATCTCAGCCACACACTTATCATTTCCACACATCTCTCTTACCCGTTCATTACTTACTCGATCAAACCACCTCACGCCACATATTGTCCTCAAACATTTCATTTTCAACAATCCACCCTCCTCTGTATAACTTTGCCTTGCAACCATGTAATATTACTATTCCTTCAAACATACCCATTTTTGCTTTAAGAGGTAACGTTCTCTCCTTCTACACATTCTTCATAGTTCCCAAAACCTTCACCCCCTCCCCCACCCTGTGACTCACTTCTGCTTCCAAGTTCCATTCACTGCCAAGTCCACTCCCAGATATCTAAAACATTCCACTTCCCAATTTTTCTCCATTCATACTTACATCTCATTTAACTTGTCCCTCAACCCTACTGAACCTAATAACCTTGCTCTTATTCACATTTACTCTCAACTTTCTGCTTTCACACACTCAAACTCAGTCACCAGTTTCTGCAGTTTCTCACTCGAATCAGCCCCCAAGCTGTATCATTGGCAAACCACAACTGACTCACTTCCCAAGCCCTCTCATCTCCAACAGGTTGCATACTCACCCCACTCTTTAAAACTCTTGCTTTTATCTCCCTAATCACCCCATCCATAAACATAAAGGCAGCAAGTATGAATTATGAACATGTGTACGTATATATGTATATATCTGTGTATTTATATATGTGTATACATTGAAATGTATGGGTATGGATATGTATGTGTGGACATGTATGTATATACATGTGTATGTGGGTGGGTTGGGCCATTCTTTTGTCTGTTTCTTTGCGCTACCTCGCTAATGCAGGAGACAGCGACAAAGTATAATATATAAAATAAATAATTATTTATTTTACTTTGTCGCTGTCTCCCGCTTTAGCGAGGTAGCACAAGGAAACAGACAAAATAATGGCCCAACCCACCCACATACACATGTATATACATACACGTCCACACACGCAAATATACATACCTATACATCTCAAATGTACACATATATATACACACACAGACATACATATATACACATGTACATAATTCATACTGTCTGCCTTTATTTGTTCCCATCGCCACCTCGCCACACATGGAATAACAACCCCCTCCCTCCTCATGCGTGCGAGGTAGCGCTAGGAAAGACACCAAAGGCCCCATTCGTTCACACTCAGTCTCTAGCTGTCATGTAATAATGCACCGAAACCACAGCTCCCTTTCCACATCCAGGCCCCCACACACTTTCCATGGTTTACCCCAGACACTTCACATGCCCTGGTTCAATCCATTGACAGCACGTTGACCCCGGTATACCACATCGTTCCAATTCACTCTATTCCTTGCACGCCTTTCACCCTCCTGCATGTTCAGGCCCCGATCACTCAAAATCTTTTTCACTCCATCTTTCCACCTCCAATTTGGTCTCCCACTTCTTGTCCCCTCCACCTCTGACACATATATCCTCTTGGTCAAACTTTCCTCACTCATTCTCTCCATGTGCCCAAACCATTTCAAAACACCCTCTTCTGCTCTGTCAACCACATTCTTTTTATTTCCACACATCTCTCTTACCCTTACATTACTTACTCGATCAAACCACCTCACACCACATATTGTCCTCAAACATCTCATTTCCAGCACATCCACCCTCCTGGGCACAACTCTATCCATAGCCCATGCCTCGCAACCATACAACATTGTTGGAACCACTATTATTTCAAACATACCCATTTTTACTTTCCGAGATAATGTTCTCGACTTCCAAACATTCTTCAAGGCTCCCAGAATTTTCGCCCCCTCCCCCACCCTATGATTCACTTCTGCTTCCATGTTTCCATCCACTGCCAGATCCACTCCCAGATATCTAAAACACTTTACTTCCTCCAGTTTTTCTCCATTCAAACTTACCTCCCAATTGACTTGACCCTCAACCCTACTGTACCTAATAACCTTGCTCTTATTCACATTCACTCTTAACTTTCTTCTTTCTTACACTTTACCAAACTCAGTCACCAGCTTCTGCAGTTTCTTATGTGAATCAGCCACCAGCGCTGTATCATCAGCGAACAACAATTGACTCACTTCCCAAGCTCTCTCATCCACAACAGACTGCATACTTGCCCCTCTTTCCAAAACTCTTGCATTCACCTCCCTAACAACCCCATCCATAAACAAATTAAACAACCATGGAGACATCACACACCCCTGCCACAAACCTACATTTACTGAGAACTAATCACTTTCCTCTCTTCCTACACGTACACAGGCCTTACATCCTCGATAAAAACTTTTCACTGCTTCTAACAACTTGCCTCCCACTCCATATATTCTTAAAACCTTTCACAGAGCATCTCTATCAACTCTATCATATGCCTTCTCCAGATCCATAAATGCTACATACAAATCCATTTGTTTTTCTAAGTATTTCTCACATACATTCTTCAAAGCAAACACCTGATCCACACATCCTCTACCACTTCTGAAACCACACTGCTCTTCCCCAATCTGATGCTCTGTACATGCCTTCACCCTCTCAATCAATACCCTCCCATATAATTTACCAGGAATACTCAACAAACTTATACCTCTGTAATTTAAGCACTCACTCTTATCCCCTTTGCCTTTGTACAATGGCACTATGCAAGCATTCTGCCAATCCTCAGGCACCTCACCATGAATCATACATACATTAAATAACCTTACCAACCAGTCAACAATACAGTCACCCCCTTTTTTAATAGATTCCTCTGCAATACCATCCAAACCTGCTGCCTTGCCGGCTTTCATCTTCCGTAAAGCTTTTACTACCTCTTCTCTATTTACCAAATCATTTTCCCTATCCCTCTCACTTTGCACTCCACCTCGACCAAAACACCCTATATCTGCCACTCTATCATCAAACACATTCAACAAACCTTCAAAATACTCACTCCATCTCCTTCTCACATCACCACTACTTGTTATCACCTCCCCATTAGCCCCCTTCACTGAAGCTCCCATTTGCTCCCTTGTCTTACGCACTTTATTTACCTCCTTCCAAAACATCTTTTTATTCTCCCTGAAATTTAATGATACTCTCTCACCCCAACTCTCATTTGCCCTCTTTTTCACCTCTTGCACCTTTCTCTTGACCTCCTGCCTCTTTCTTTTATACCTCTCCCACTCATTTGCATTTTTTCCCTGCAAAAATCGTCCAAATGCCTCTCTCTTCTCTTTCACTAATAATCTTACTTCTTCATCCCACCACTCACTACCCCTTCTAATCAACCCACCTCCCACGCTTCTCATGCCACAAGCATCTTTTGCGCAAGCCATCACTGCTTCCCTAAATACATCCCATTCCTCCCCCACTCCCCTTACCTCCTTTGTTCTCACCTTTTTCCATTCTGTACTCAGTCTCTCCTGGTACTTCCTCACACAAGTCTCCTTCCCAAGCTCACTTACTCTCACCACTCTCTTCACCCCAACATTCTCTCTTCTTTTTTGAAAACCCCTACAAATCTTCACCTTCGCCTCCACAAGATAATGATCAGACATCCCTCCAGTTGCACCTCTCAGCACATTAACATCCAAAAGTCTCTCTTTCGTGCGTCTATCAATTAACACGTAATCCAATAACGCTCTCTGGCCATCTCTCCTACTTACATACGTATACTTATGTATATCTCGCTTTTTAAACCAGGTATTCCCAATCACCAGTCCTTTTTCAGCACATAAATCTACAAGCTCTTCACCATTTCCATTTACAACACTGAACACTCCATGTATACCAATTATTCCCTCAACTGCCACATTACTCACCTTTGCATTCAAATCACCCATCACTATAACCCGGTCTTGTGCATCAAAACCACTAACACACTCATTCAGCTGCTCCCAAAACACTTGCCTCTCATGATCTTTCTTCTTATGCCCAGATGCATATGCACCAATAATCACCCATCTCTCTCCATCAACTTTCAGTTTTACCCATATCAATCTAGAATTTACTTTCTTACACTCTATCACATACTCCCACAACTCCTGATTCAGGAGTAGTGCTACTCCTTCCCTTGCTCTTGTCCTCTCACTAACCCCTGACTTTACTCCCAAGACATTCCCAACCCACTCTACCCCTTTACCCTTGAGCTTCGTTTCACTCAGAGCCAAAACATCCAGGTTCCTTTCCTCAAACATACTACCTATCTCTCCTTTTTTTCTCATCTTGGTTACATCCACACATATTTAGACACCCCAATAGTAATATTGTTATTATTATTGTTATCGTTATTGATATTGTTATTATTATTATTATTATTATACTTGATTACCATTTCCCACATCAGCGAGGTAGTGCCAGAAAACAAATGAAGAATGGCCCCTCCACTCTTATACATATATATATATATATATATACATGATTTAACCCAGATACTTCAAATGCTTTGGTTCAGCCACTTACAGCATTTCAACCCTGGTATACCACATCATTTCATTTCACTCTGTCCCATGTTCTGGACCCAGTCACTGAAAATCTTTTTCTTTCCATCCTTCTATCTCTAATTTGGTTTCCCCATTTTCCTCTTTCCCTCCACATCTGACACACATATTCTTTTTGCAACCTTTCCTCACTCATTCCCTCCATATGTCCAAACCATTTCACAACACCTTCTTCTGCTCTCTACCCACACTGTTTTTATTACCACACATCTGTCTTTCCTTTTCATGACTTACCTGATCAAACCACCTTCCTCCACACAATCATATCTGTAGCCTGTGCCTTGCATCCTCATGATAATTTAGGGACTAATATACTGTGAAACATACTTGTTTTTGCCCTCACAGATGATGTTCTCTCCACACAGTCTTTAGTGCTCCCAGAACCTTTGTACCCTCCCCCACCCTATGACTCACTTCTATGTCCCTCATTCCATTAGCTGCCATGTCCACTCCCAGGTATCTGAAACACTTCACTTCTTTCAATTTTTCTCCAATCAAACTTCCACCTCAACTAACCTGTCACTCAACTCTGTGAAGCCTAATAACCTTGCTTTTGTTCACATTCAATCAGCTTTCTCCTTTCACACACACTTCCAAACTCAGTCACCAACTTCTGCAGTTTCTCACTTGAATCAGCCACCAATGCTGTATCATTGGCAAACAACAACTAACTCACTTCTCAGGCCTTTTCATCTACAGACAGCATACTTACCCCTCTCTCCGAGGTTCTCACATTTACCAACCCCACCATCCATATACAAACAAATTAAACAACCATGGTGACATCACACACTCTTGCCACAGACCAACCTTCCCTGGGAACCATTTAGTTTCCACTCTATTACTCATACACATGCCTTACACCCTTGATAAGAACTTCATGCTGCTTCTAGCAGCTTTCCTATTGCACCATATATTCTTACAACCTCTGTCAACACTATCATGTGCATTCTCCAGATCCATAGATGCCATGTACAAATCCACCCATTACTCTTAAGTATTTTTCCTGTACAATTTTTAAAGCAAGCAGCTGATCCACATATCCTCTGCCTCTGAACCACACTGTTCTTCCCCAGTCTGATGCTCTGTACATGCTTTCACTCTTTCAGGCACTGCCCCCTAATACGACTTACCAGGTACACTCAATAAACTTATACTTTTGTAGTTTGTACACTAATGCTTTTCCACCTTGCCTTTATACAATGGCACTATACATGCACTCTGCCATTCCTCAGGCCTCACCACTATCGATACATACTCTGAAAATCCTGCCATCTTGCCACTTAAAAGGCTTTCACTACCTCTTCTCTCGTCACCAAACCACTCTTCTAACTCTCTTGCTTTGCATATCATCCTGACCCAAACACCCTACACATACCACTGTATCATCAAATGCATTCAGCAGTCCTTCAGTACTCATTCCATCTCCTCCTCACTTCATCACAACTTGTTACCATTTCTCCATTCGCCCCTTTACCGATCTCTTCATTAGTTCTTTTGCTTTTCACACACTACACCTGATCCTCTATTTATGACCTATGTTTACAACCATGAGTACAGATGAATGGGAAAAAGTATGAATTAAGAAATAAGAATTATGAAATATGAACTAAAGAATTTTAGATAATACATAGAAACTACAGAATCATATAATAAAGCTGGTTAATAAAAAACGAGATAATCAAGAGAGAAATTGAATGGGTTGAAAGAATGTTGTACATGTATGATAGAAATTGTGTAGGATTAAAGAATGTTGCACATATATATGAATTTTACATGCCATGCTGTCATAAGTCTGACTTATGTCCATTTTAAGATCCGATTGGTTTATTAGAATGGAACTCGAACATATGTTGGGAGGGGGTATATTTACCTCCTTCCAAAATATCTAACTCTCCTTGAAGTTAACTGCTGCTTACTCACCCCAACTCTCATTTGCCTTCTTTTTCATATCCTGCACCTTCCTCTCAACCTCCTGCTGCTTTCTCTTATACATTCCCTAATCTCTTGCATTCCTTCCCTCCACTCACCACCCATATACCTCCCTTTTCTCTTTTGTCAGTAATTTTACTTTGTTATCCCACAACTCTTACAACTCTTTACCCCCTCTCACCTCTCCAACTCCCACTGTATACATGCTGCATGCATCTTTCACATGTGCCAGCAATGCTTTCCTACGCATTTCCCATTCATCGCTCACTCCTTAACCATTGTATTGGCTTCTGAAATGACAGCAACTGTCATGATGATGCCAATCTCCTCAGAGCAACCTGTATTAATCTTCATTCACTGTACAGCAGCTACTCATGCTAAAAATTATGGTCAAAGTTAGTGAATATTAAACATTCATATTCTTTCTCATGAGGTTTATTTGCCTTAGATGTACAAATGTTTGTGTTTTATCTTTTAGAATGTCATAATTTAGGAATACTTTCTGTTTTGCCCAAACATGGACTGCTAGCATTCTGTCCACATAATACCTAGAACACACAACATTTGACAACACTTGACTATTCCAACTTATTCTTCATTACTTAAGGTTTTCTTGCAGTGAGTGCTGTGTGCTAGCCCTGCCTTTTAGCAAAAAGGTAGGAGCCATAGATAGAAGTAGTAGAAGGAAGATTGGGCAGTAACATTAGGTAGAAGTAGTTGGTTGGAATATGAGACAAGGACATAGGTAGAAGTTGTTAATGGGAACAACAGGTGGGAGCCTTTGGAAACACTACACTAGAGTTGCCCTCTGCCATTTGCTTGTTAAGGGTAAGGCTATACAGGCTAAGAAGCAGCTATGGAGACTTTTATTGTGGCCTTCCCTTTGGTGGGGTTCCCAGGGAGAACAGGTC
The DNA here is from genome assembly GCF_036320965.1 of Panulirus ornatus. Classification (NCBI taxonomy): domain Eukaryota; kingdom Metazoa; phylum Arthropoda; class Malacostraca; order Decapoda; family Palinuridae; genus Panulirus; species Panulirus ornatus. Next base: position 33,228,349 of record NC_092233.1, read on the forward strand.
TAAGGGTTAATCGTGATGGATGCCGTTGTAGCAAGTTCTGTGGAAGCTTTTTGTTACATTCTTGCATCAAAATTGCATATATTAGGAAGATTTGAAGTTTTGGGCTAAGAGGAAGATCAGGTCAATTTCTTGTCACTTTTGGAATGATTACAGAGTACCTTGCTTTTTACATGTTGCCAGTTTTGTATCCCCTGCTCATTTGTATTCTGTCCATTTCATCATGCAGATAAATTTGAGTTCTTTTCTACAGTGGTATGAAATAGTTCTAGTACAATTTTAACCTTCTGTTTTCAGAGCATGGTACAGTTTGTCCTCACGTGACTGCTTGTGGCGGAATCTCTCCCTTCGCCGTGAATGGCAACTCTCACAACCCTCCCACAATAAACAGTTAAATCACTGTTTACGTAAGGATGGCTCAATAGACTGGAAACAGGTATAGTTTGCTTTCAGGCTTTGGGTTTTGTATGATATTAGGGATTCACTATATACATATGCTACATGATTAACGTTTTAAAGCCATGTATTTCTTTGACCATGATTTTTACTTTTTTCACTCCTTAGAAATATATAGTGAAATTGAAATGTCTTTTTCTTAAAAAGCATAAAGCAGTTTGAATGTTGTGCATGGTCTGGACCTGTATGTTGTTAGAAATATAATAACTAATTTGAATGAGAAGTATATATGAGAAGATCAAACACGGATAAGCAAGATAATGGATGGGCAGTGTAGATAGAGTATCTAGTGTTTCAGGTTAAACAAAACTTGGGCATAAGCTGCACAGTGCAGAGTGAATGGTTTAGTTAGTGTTACTCAGATGATTTAGTATTACCTGTGGATGATGACCTTTTTTGGTTACAAGTTGAGTATGGATATAGTCAAATTGAAGAGAAGCTGATGAAATATATATATATATACATATATTTTTTTTTTTTTGTGCTTTGTCGCTGTCTCCCGCGTTTGCGAGGTAGCGCAAGGAAACAGACGAAAGAAATGGCCCAACCCACCCCCATACACATGTATATACATACGTCCACACACGCAAATATACATACCTACACAGCTTTCCATGGTTTACCCCAGACGCTTCACATGCCTTGATTCAATCCACTGACAGCACGTCAACCCCGGTATACCGCATCACTCCAATTCACTCTATTCCTTGCCCTCCTTTCACCCTCCTGCATGTTCAGGCCCCGATCACACAAAATCTTTTTCACTCCATCTTTCCACCTCCAATTTGGTCTCCCTCTTCTCCTCGTTCCCTCCACCTCCGACACATATATCCTCTTGGTCAATCTTTCCTCACTCATTCTCTCCATGTGCCCAAACCATTTCAAAATACCCTCTTCTGCTCTCTCAACCACGCTCTTTTTATTTCCACACATCTCTCTTACCCTTACGTTACTTACTCGATCAAACCACCTCACACCACACATTGTCCTCAAACATCTCATTTCCAGCACATCCATCCTCCTGCACACAACTCTATCCATAGCCCACGCCTCGCAACCATACAACATTGTTGGAACCACTATTCCTTCAAACATACCCATTTTTGCTTTCCGAGATAATGTTCTCGACTTCCACACATTCTTCAAGGCTCCCAGAATTTTCGCCCCCTCCCCCACCCTATGATCCACTTCCGCTTCCATGGTTCCATCCGCTGCCAGATCCACTCCCAGATATCTAAAACACTTCACTTCCTCCAGTTTTTCTCCATTCAAACTCACCTCCCAATTGACTTGATCCTCAACCCTACTGTACCTAATAACCTTGCTCTTATTCACATTTACTCTTAACTTTCTTCTTTCACACACTTTACCAAACTCAGTCACCAACTTCTGGAGTTTCTCACATGAATCAGCCACCAGCGCTGTATCATCAGCGAACAACAACTGACTCACTTCCCAAGCTCTCTCATCCCCAACAAACTTCATACTTGCCCCTCTTTCCAAAAGTGAAGTGTTTTAGATATCTGGGAGTGGATCTGTCAGCGGATGGAACCATGGAAGCGGAAGTGGATCATAGGGTGGGGGAGGGGGCGAAAATTTTGGGAGCCTTGAAAAATGTGTGGAAGTCGAGAACATTATCTCGGAAAGCGAAAATGGGTATGTTTGAGGGAATAGTGGTTCCAACAATGTTGTATGGTTGCGAGGCGTGGGCTATGGATAGAGTTGTGTGCAGGAGGATGGATGTGCTGGAAATGAGATGTTTGAGGACAATGTGTGGTGTGAGGTGGTTTGATCGAGTAAGTAACGTAAGGGTAAGAGAGATGTGTGGAAATAAAAAGAGCGTGGTTGAGAGAGCAGAAGAGGGTGTTTTGAAATGGTTTGGGCACATGGAGAGAATGAGTGAGGAGAGATTGACCAAGAGGATATATGTGTCGGAGGTGGAGGGAACGAGGAGAAGAGGGAGACCAAATTGGAGGTGGAAAGATGGAGTGAAAAAGATTTTGTGTGATCGGGGCCTGAACATGCAGGAGGGTGAAAGGAGGGCAAGGAATAGAGTGAATTGGAGTCATGTGGTATACAGGGGTTGACGTGCTGTCAGTGGATTGAATCAGGGCATGTGAAGCGTCTGGGGTAAACCATGGAAAGCTGTGTAGGTATGTATATTTGCGTGTGTGGACGTGTGTATGTACATGTGTATGGGGGGGGGGGTTGGGCCATTTCTTTCGTCTGTTTCCTTGCGCTACCTCGCAAACGCGGGAGACAGCGACAAAGTATAAAAAAAAAAAAAAAAAAAAAAAAAAAAAAAAAAAAAAAAAATATATATATAATCTATAATAATATATATATATATAATATATAATCCTCCCCTCTCGTTTTTTTTTTTTTTTTAATTTTCCAAAAGAAGGAACAGAGAATTGGGCCAGGTGAGGGTAGTCCCTCAAAGGCTCAGTCCTCTGTTCTTAACGCTACCTCGCTAATGCGGGAAATGGCGAATAGTTTGAAAGAAAAATATATATATATATATATATATATATATATATATATATATATATATATATATATATATATATATATATATATATAGGGGAGAAAGAATACTTCCCATGCATTCCCCATGTGTCATTGAAGGCGACTAAAGGGGATGGGACCAGGGGGATAGAAGCCCTCCCCTTCTTATATTTTAACTTTCTAAAAGGGGAAGCAGAAGAAGGAGTCACTTGGGGAGTGCTCATCCTCCTTGAAGGCTCAGATTGGGGTGTCTAAATGTGTGTGTGGATGTAACCAAGCTGAGAAAAAAAGAGATAGGTAGTATGTTTGAGGAAAGGAACCTGGATGTTTTGGCTCTGAGTTAAATGAAGCTCAAGGGTAAAGGGGAAGAGTGGTTTAGGAATGTTTTGGGAGTAAAGTTAGGGGTTGGTGAGAGGACAAAAGCAAAGGAAGGAAGGAGTAGCACTACTCCTGAAACAGGAGTTGTAGGAGTATGTGATAGAGTGTAGGAGAGTAAACTCTGGACTGATATGGGTCAAACTGAAAGTGGATGGAGAGAGATAGGTGATTACTTGGACCTATGCACTTGGGCATGAGAAGAAAGATCATGAGAGGCAAGTGTTTTGGGAACAGCTGAGTGAGTGCGTTAGCAGTTTTGATGCACGAGACTGGGTTATAGTGATGGTTGATTTGAATGCAAAGTCGAGTAATGTGGCAGTTGAGGGAATAATTGGTGTACATGGGGTGGAAATGGTGAAGAGCTTGTAGATTTATGTACTGAAAAAGGACTGGTGATTGGGAGTACCTGGTTAAAAAAAAAGAGATATACATAAGTATATGTATGTAAGTAGGAGAGAGGAGAGATGGCCAGAGAGCATTATTGGATTACGTGTTAATTGATAGGCGCGTGAAAGAGAGACTTTTGGATGTTAATGTGTTGAGAGGTGCAACTGGAGGGATGTCTAATCATTATCTTGTGGAGGCAAAGGTGAAGATTCATAGAGGTTTTCAGAAAAGAAGAGAGAATGTTGGGGTGAAGAGAGTGGTGAGAGTAAGTGACCTTGGGAAGGAGACTTGTGTGAGGAAGTACCAGGGGAGACTGAGTGCAGAATGGAAAAAGGTGAGAGTAAAGGACGTAAGGGAAGTGGGGGAGGAATGGGATGTATTTAGGGAAGCAGTGATGACGTGTGCAAAAGATGCTTGTGGGATGAGAAGTGTGGCAGGTGGGCAGATTAAAAAGGGTAGTGGGTGGTAGGTTGAAGAAGTGAGATTATTAGTGAAAGAGAAGAGAGAGGCATTTGGACGAGTTTTGCAGGGAAATAGTGCAAATGACTGGGAGATATATAAAAGAAAGAGGCAGGAGGTCAAGAGAAGGGTGCAAGAGGTGAAAAAGAGGGCAAATGAGAGTTGGGGTGAGAGAGTATCAGTGAATTTTAGGGAGAATAAAAAGATGTTTTAGAAGGAGGTAAATAAAATGCATAAGATAAGAGAACAAATGGGAACCTGGGTGAAACATGGGTGAAGGGGGCTAATGGGGAGGTAATAACAAGTAGTGGTGATGTGAGAAGGAGATGGAGTGGGTATTTTGAAGGTTTGTTGAATGTGTTAGATGATAGAGTGGCAGATAAAGGGTGTTTTTGTTGAGGTGGTGTGCGAAGTGAGAGGGTTAGGGAGAATGATTTGGTAAACAGAGAAGAGGTAGTGAAAGCTTTGTTGAAGATGAAAGCTAGCAAGGCGGCAGGTTTGGATGGTATTGCATTGGAATTATTGTTAACTGGTTGGTGAGGATATTCAATGTATGTATGGCTCATGGTTAGGTGCCAGAGGATTGGCAGAATGCATGCATAGTGCCATTGTACTAAGGCAAAGGGGATAAAGGTGAATGTTCAAATTACAGAGGTATAAGTTTGTATGTAGCATTTATGGATCTGGAGAAGGCATATGATAGAGTTGATAGAGATGCTCTGTGGAAGGTATTAAGAATATATGGTGTGGGAGGAAAGTTGTTAGAAGCAGTGAAAAGTTTTTATCGAGGATGTAAGGCATGTGTACGTGTAGGAAGGGAGGAAAGTGATTGGTTCTCAGCGAATGTAGGTTTGCGGCAGGGGTGTGTGATGTCTCCATGGTTGTTTAATTTGTTTATGGATGGGGTTGTTAGGGAGGTAAATGCAAGAGTTTTGGAAAGAGGGGCAAGTATGAAGTCTGTTGGGGATGAGAGAGCTTGGGAAGTGAGTCAGTTGTTGTTCGCTGATGATACAGCGCTGGTGGCTGATTCATGTGAGAAACTGCAGAAGCTGGTGACTGAGTTTGGTAAAGTGTGTGGAAGAAGAAAGTTAAGAGTAAATGTGAATAAGAGCAAGGTTATTAGGTACAGTAGGGTTGTGGGTCATGTCAATTGGGAGGTGAGTTTGAATGGAGAAAAACTGGAGGAAGTGAAGTGTTTTAGATATCTGGGAGTGGATCTGTCAGCGGATGGAACCATGGAAGCGGAAGTGGATCATAGGGTGGGGGAGGGGGCGAAAATTCTGGGAGCCTTGAAGAATGTGTGGAAGTCGAGAACATTATCTCGGAAAGCAAAAATGGGTATGTTTGAAGGAATAGTGGTTCCAACAATGTTGTATGGTTGCGAGGCGTGGGCTATGGATAGAGTTGTGTGCAGGAGGATGGATGTGCTGGAAATGAGATGTTTGAGGACAATGTGTGGTGTGAGGTGGTTTGATCGAGTGAGTAACGTAAGGGTAAGAGAGATGTGTGGAAATAAAAAGAATGTGGTTGAGAGAGCAGAAGAGGGTGTTTTGAAGTGGTTTGGGCACATGGAGAGAATGAGTGAGGAAAGACTGACCAAGAGGATATATGTGTCGGAGGTGGAGGGAACGAGGAGAAGAGGGAGACCAAATTGGAGGTGGAAAGATGGAGTGAAAAAGATTTTGTGTGATCGGGGCCTGAACATGCAGGAGGGTGAAAGGAGGGCAGGGAATAGAGTGAATTGGAACGATGTGGTATATTGGGGTTGACGTGCTGTCAGTGGATTGAATCAAGGCATGTGAAGCGTCTGGGGTAAACCATGGAAAGCTGTGTAGGTATGTATATTTGCGTGTGTGGACGTATGTATATACATGTGTATGGGGGGGGTTGGGCCATTTCTTTCGTCTGTTTCCTTGCGCTACCTCGCAAATGCGGGAGACAGCGACAAAGTATAATAAAAAAAAAAAAAAAATAAGTTTGTTGAGTATTCCTTGTAAGTTATATGGGAGGGTATTGATTGAGAGGGTGAAGGCATGTACAGAGCATCAGATTGGGGAAGAGCAGTGTGGTAGAGAATGTGTGGATCAGGTGTATGCTTTGAAGAATGTATTTGAAAAATATTTAGAAAAGCAACTGGATTTGTATGTAGAGTTTATGGACCTGGAGAATGCATATGATAAGAGTTGATAGAGATGCTCTGTGGAAAGTTTTAAGAAAGTTTGGTGTGGGAGGCAAGTTGCTTGAAGCAGTGAAAAGTTTTCATCGAGGATGTAAGTTATGTATACAAGTAGGAAGAGAGGAAAGTGATTGGTTCTCAGTGAATGTTGGTTTGCAGCAGGGGTGTGTGATGTCTCCATATTTGTTTAATTTGTTTATGGATGGAGTTGATAGGGAGGTGAATGCAAGAGTTTTGGAAATAGGGGCAAGTATGCAGTCTGTTGTGGGTGAGAGAGCTTGGGAAGTGAGTCAGTTGTTGTTCGCTGATGATACAGCGCTGGTGGCTGATTCATGTGAGAAACTGCAGAAGCTGGTGACTGAGTTTGGTAAAGTGTGTGAAAGAAGAAAGCTGAGAGTAAATGTGAACAAGAGCAAGGTTATTAGGTGCAGTGGGGCTGAAGGACAAGTCAGTTTGGAGGTAAGTTTAAATGGAGAAAAAGTGGAGGAAGTAAAGTGTTTTAGATATCTGGGAGGGGATTGGCAGTGGATGGAACCATGGAAGTGGAATTTAGTCACAGGATGGGGGAGAGGGCAAAAGTTCTGGGAGTGTTGAAAATTGTGTGGAAGGCGAGAATATTATCTCAGAAGGCAAAAATTGGTATGTTTGAAGGAAAAGTGGTTCCTACATTGTTGTAATGTTCTCGACTCCCACACATTCTTCAAGGCTCCCAGAATTTTCGCCCCCTCCTCCACCCTATGATTCACTTCTGCTTCCATGGCTCCATCCGCAGCCAAATCCACTCCCAGATATCTAAAACTCTTCACTTTCTTCAGTTTTTCTCCATTCAAACTTACCTCCCAATTGACTTGACCCTCAACCCTCTTGTACCTAATAACCTTGCTCTTATTCACATTTACTCTCAACTTTCTTCTTTCACACACTTTACCAAACTCAGTCACCAGCTTCTGCAGTTTCTCATGAATCTGCCACCAGCGATGTATTATCAGTGAACAACTGACTCACTTCCCAAGCTCTCATCCACAACAGACTGCATACTTGCCCCTCTTTCCGAAACTCTTGCATTCACCTCCCTAACAACCCCATCCATAAACAAATTGAACAACCATGGAGACATCACACGCCCCTGCCGCAAACCTACATTCACCGAGAACCAATCACTTTCCACTTCCTACACGTACACATGCCTTACATCCTCAATAAAAACTTTTCACTGCTTCTAACAACTTGCCTCCCACACCATATATTCTTAATACCTTCCACAGAGCATCTCTATCAACTCTTTCATATGCCTTCTCCAGATCCATAAATGCTACATACAAATCCATTTGCTTTTCTAAGTATTTCTCACATACATTCTTCAAAGCAAACACCTGATCCACACATCCTCAAACATTTCTGAAACCACACTGCCCTTCCCCAATCTGATGCTCTGTACATGCCTTCACCCTCTCAATCAATACCCTCCCATATAATTTCCCAGGAATACTCAACAAACTTATACCTCTGTAATTTGAGCACTCACTCTTATCCCCTTTGCCTTTGTACAATGGCACTATGCAAGCATTCTGCCAGTCCTCAGGCACCTTACCATGAATCATACATACATTAAATAACCTTACCAACCAGTCAACAATACAGTCACCCCCTTTTTTAATAGATTCCACTGCAATACCATCGAAACCACTACATCTCCCACTCATTTGCATTATTTCCCTGCAAAAATCATCCAAATGCCTCTCTCTTCTCTTTCAATAATAATCTTACTTCTTCATCTCACCACTCACTACCCTTTCTAATCTGCCCACCTCCCACGCTTTTCATGCCACAAGCGTCATTTGCGCAAGCCATCACTGCTTCCCTAAATACATCCCATTCCTCCCCCACTCCCCGTACCTCCTTTGTTCTCACCTTTTCCCATTCTGTACTCAGTCTCTCCTTCTACTTCCTCACACAAGTCTCCTTCCCAAGCTCGCTCACTCTCGCCACTCTCTTCACCCCAACATTCTCTCTTCTTTTCTGAAATCCCCTACAAATCTTCACCTTCGCCTCCACAAGATAATGATCAGACATCCCTCCAGTTGCACCTCTCAGCACATTAACATCCAAAAGTCTCTCTTTCATGCGCCTATCAATTAACATGTAATCCAATAATGCTCTCTGGCCATCTCTCCTACTTACATATGTATACTTATGTATATCTCTCTTTTTAAACCAGGTATTCCCAAACACCATCCTTTTTCAGCCCATAAATCTACAAGCTCTTCCATTTCCATTTACAACACTGAACACCCCATGTACACCAATTATTCCCTCAACTACCATATTACTCACCTTTGCATTCAAATCACCTATCACTATAACCCGGTCTCGTGCATCAAAACTGCTAACACACTCACTTAGCTGCTCCCAAAACACTTACCTCTCATGATCTTTCTTCTCATGCCCAGGTGCATATACACCAATGATCACCCATCTCTCTCCATCCACTTTCAGTTTTACCCATATCAATCTAGAGTTTACTTTCTTACACTCTATCACATACTCCCACGGCTCCCGTTTCAGGAGTAGTGATACTCCTTCCCTTGCTCTTGTCCTCTCACTAACCCCTGACTTTACTCCCAAGACATTGCCAAACCACTCTTCCCTTTTGCCCTTGAGCTTCGTTTCACTCAGAGCCAAAACATCCAGGTTCCTTTTCTCAAACATACTACCTATCTCTCCTTTTTTCTCATTTTGGTTACATCCACACACATTTAGACACCCCAATCTGAGCCTTCGAGGAGGATGAGCACTCCCTGCGTGACTCCTTCTTCTGTTTCCCCCTTTAGAAAGTTAGAATACAAGGAGAGGAGGTTTTGTAGCCCCCCGCTCCTGTCCCCTTTAGTCGCCTTCTACATGTGAGGAATTCCTCTGAAGTATTCTTTCTCCCCTATCCCCAGGGATAGTATAGTATATTCATGTTATTCACTATCAACATTGTACGTGTGCATGATGTAGAATTAGTGTATGTAAATAAGTAGAAGATAAGGAATGAGACAAAACATTCAATGTCCTCCTCTACATGTGCCAGCTTTTCATATTCTTTGAACTACATCTTTAGCATGTGCAGTGTAATATTTCTACTGAGCCAGCTTTTTGGTGGTTGTTAAGTGGCATTCCTTTGACTCAGTCATCTTTTCTTTTTACCTTACCCACATGTGGACTACTGGAATTCTGTCCTCAAACATACAATCTCTCCATGTTACACACAACTCTTAACAACACTTAACTCACACAACTCACTCTTCATAGCTCTAGGTTTTTCTGCAGTGAAGTTTTATGTGCTTACCCTGCCTTTTGGCAGAATGGTAAGAGCAGAAGGTAAAAGTAGTTGGTAGGAATGTTATGCCAGTGCATTAGGTGGAAACAGTAGATAGAGATAGTAGGCAGGAAAATGAGGTGGTAGTAGGTAATAGGTTAGAAAATAAGGCAGTAGCATTAGATAGACACAGTAAGTAGCGGTAGTCTGTTGGAAGATTAGATAGGAGCCTCAGGAAACACTGAACATGAGTTGCCCTCTGCCAGTGGTGTGTTAAGGGTGAGGCACGAAAGTCTGAGAAGCAGTATTTATGGAGACTTTTGCCATGACCACCCCTTGAGGGAGTTGCCAAGGGAATGGGCATCAGAGATATAGATAGATAGATTATTCACCACCAATGCTGTGCCTGTGTATGAAATAAGAGTACAGTATGAAAACAAGCTCAGATTTTAATTTTGATTTCATAACCCCAGTTTTGAGTAATTCCAGGTTTGAGGCTGTGCTGCTATCAGTAATAAGGAAATCATGAACGTCTTTGGAATGGAAGCTCCTCAATGAAACTGTACTCTTTTGATGATGATACATCCTTGCTGAAGGTGCCTTTTTACTCACTGTGTAGCCTCCAAGAATGTGGAGTCCAGTAACAAGTTCATGAGAAAGAAATAAAAGTAACATCTCTATCCTTACTTTTTGCTGGAAGCAGTCAGATTTGTTGAATTTAGTAGCAGAGGACCAGACCAACACAAAGATATTTTGCAATCTTTATAGTATATTCTAGTATTTTTGAGTGATGATCCATAATTCCATAAAAGATTTTTTTTAATGCAAATGGGGATGAACATGGTTTCAGATACTGATGTGTAACTCCTAAACTGCTCCCGCTGTAATCTGACTATCCTTAGAGGACTACTCCCAATGTCACATGATGATTTAACTTTCACCACCTTTGTTTTGATATCCAGCTGATATATCATAATATATGTAGCCTGCAGATATCTCTTCTTTAACTAGAAAGGCATGGGAAATAATTGTTATCACCTCAGTACCCTTACTTCCACTACTATGAGTACATGGCTGTAACCTTCAGGTCATGTGTGCTGGTGACTCCCTGGAAAGTATGGAGGACCAAGTTATGTGTAAGAACACTTATGACAAATATTTCATTTCAGCAGAAACATATGACAAATATTTCATTTCAGCAGAAACACATCAGAAAAGAGGGAAAGGATCTCTTTTGAAAGTGAATAGGCTTGTATAACAATATGTTTTAACTGATATGGAATCCACCATATTTTTTGGTAACTAAAATAGTAATCTAATGCACATAAAGAAAATAGTTTATCAGCTGAAAACATCAGTGCCTCTCTCGTGTGATTTTTTTCCATTTCTCCATGGTGGTTGGTGTTTTATATTTTCATGGTCATCGTTAAGTAGCACTTAACTACAGAGTTAGTGATATGAATGTGTATTAAAAGTTTGTTTGAACCATTAGCCAACGGTCGCAAAATAAAATATCAGGTCATCTTATTATATCAAGAGTATGCTTCCTCAAATGATTCATTCTCTCATGGCTCATTCACTTGTTTCTCATTTCACCAATTAACATTTTCAGTTTTTGCTTAAACATGGATTCATGTATTGCACACACTTTCTTTTTCATAAGTCTTTGTTGGTTCATGGCACAGTCATATCACTCAGTATAAATTATTGTATAGGACTGTGCATGCACAATATTCATGCATGTCCATATGAATTATTGTACAGTACTGTACATGTACAGTATTCTTGCATATACATTAATGGTCTTTTTATATATCAACAAAAGTAAGTTCAGCAAAGGAAGAGGGGAGAATGTAAGATGGGAAAGCAGATTATTAAGAAGCTGATTGAGGAAAGGGAAAAAAGAGTAGATGAAGATTTCGGAAGAAAGTTAAGTGAAAAATTTATAGAAAATAAGAAATTGTATTAGAAGGAGGTGAAAACGGAAAGAGGTGGTTGTAAGAGTTGAAATGTTAGTCATTATTACGGAAGGGGAGTTGCTGAATCAAAAGGAGGAAGTGAAAGGAAGATGGAAAGTGTATGTTGGAGAATTGATGAATGTGGGAGAAGGTGAAGTTATAGTTGTTATTTACATTGGTATGGAGGTTACAAGTGCAGGGATCGATAACATGAAGGGAGGTAAAAAGGTGAATAGTGAGGTTGAAGGTAGGAAATGTACTTAGATTTGATGGGACTATTGCTGAAATGTTTAAGGAAGGAGGAGAAAGTATGATAAATTGAGTGCATTTGATATATATTGTGACATTGAAACAGAAGGTTGTGTCTGAGGATTGAGTGAAAGCTATTATTCCTTTACTCATAGGTAAAGGTGTTAGGGATTAATGTAGCTATTATAGGGGAATAAGTCTGTTAAGTATGCCAGGAAAAGTGTATGCAAGAGTGTTGATTGAGAGAGCAATGAAAGTGACTGAATGGAGAATAATTGAGGAGCTAGGGGGTTTTAGGAAATGTAGGGGATGTGTAAGAAAGTATCTAGTAAAAGGTAAGAAGCTGTATGCATCTCTTAAGGGTATCGTGAAAACACAGAGAGTTGAGTGGACTGCTTTTTGTTTTAAGGATACATGGCGTAGGGGGACAACAGTTGGATGGTGTGCAACCCTTCTATAGAGTAGCATATGCATGTGTAAGAGTGGATGGTGAGTTGAGTGAAAGTTTCTCAATAAATGCGGTTGTGAGGCAGGGCTGTGTGATGTCACCATGGCTTTTTAACATGTATATGGATGAAATGATAAGAAAGGTGAAAGCAAGCCTTGTGAAAGGAAGGGCAGAGATGAAGTGTGGCAGTGAGATATGATGGCTAGTGACAAGCCTGTTTTGGATGATACTATGTTGTTTGCTGAGAGTGAAAAGGAGTTGCATAAGGAGCATGTTTCATGATGTTTGCTAGTATAGGGAATAGGAGGTAAATACAAATAAAAGTTAAGTAACAGTGTTTGAAAGGAAATAGTGAAAGTATAGATTTTGCACTAAACTCTTTTAGATATGGTGGAAGAAAGAATAAAAGAGGTGAGAGAATTTAAGTATTTAGGAGCTATCTGGTGTAAGCTTAGTGAAATGGAAGATTGGTAAGGAAGAGAGTATTACTGGGTATAAGAGTCATTGGTTCCCTTTGTAGAATGATAAAGGGTAGTTTGTAAGTATGGAAGTGAAGAAAGATTTAAGGGATACCATAGTCCTCCCAACCCTGACCTATGTAGCCGAAACATGGGCATGGAATGAGTCACTGTTCAAGAGTCTAAGCTGTGAAAATTCGCTATTTGAGAGGAGCTTGTAGTATGACTAGAAGGAATGAAGAAAGAATGAGGGGGTCTATGAGAGATTGTGGTATGGCAGGGAATGCAAAGGGAATGAATTGCGGAGTGGGAAAGCGGGTGAAACATAATAACTTTGAGGTGGTTTGGGCATGTGTAATAATTGCAGTACAGGGAGTTTACAAGGAGAGTGTATGATACTATGATTAAAGGGGTTAATGTTAGAATTAACCTCCTTTGGCCTGAGGAAATGTAGTGGAAGAGAGAAATGGTGGAAGAATGCATGGTCTGATACATGTTGAAATTCAACCCAAGCAAAAGTTAAGTGATGAGAATGGGACCTAGTGAAAGAAAGCCTCAACATGGTTATTATTTGGCAGGAAATAAGCTTCAGGATTCTGTATGTGAGAAGGACTCTGAAGTTAATGTTGTCCTTAGCCTGTTGTCATGGTCTCATATTAACAGAATGATAAAGGAGACAAACGATCCTATAGCAAATGTCAGAATAGCTTTCAAGTGTATGGATAAGGAATACTTAACAAGTTTTTGGTATCCTTCATAAGGCCAAAAGTAGAATGTGCCTCTCAGGTTTGGTCACCTCACCTATAGAAGCACAGAAAGCTAATAGAGAATGTCCAGAGGAAGACAAAGATGGAACCAGAAATTATGACTGTTTAGTTACAGGGAAATGCTAAAGGCTTTAGATGAGCCCACTTTGATGGGGAGACGTGTAAGGGATGACTTGATCACAACGTGTAAGTTTTTAAAACAGATAGAGGATGTGGGTTGTGAACATTTTTTTATGAGATGTAGATTTGCTTTGTGCATTGAGTGCTTTGCACTGACCGTTTTTTTTTTTGCTAAATCTCATTATCAGTACTCTTAGATAGGTAGATACTCCCTCAGATGAACTGAGAATTGACAACTATGCCAAACAAATGGATGATGAAAAATTTCTCATAACACATCAATCAAAACAAGCAATGGGCAGCGTAAAGACAGATAAGAGAAGAGTTGTTATTCAACACACAACTCAGGTGATGAGCACCACACATTAACCCTGCCATCACAGCAAAACAGCATGTATGCATATGTACTCATAGGTGCTCTGTCTTATTATTTTTATTCAGTGAATAATCAGAGTGTTCTGTTGTAGTTTCCTTTTTTATTTATGGAGTATACTTTCATTCTAATTAGAAGGGCATTATTTGTGTCATGGGAGGATAAAGAGATCAGTGAATGTGTTTGTTTTGTTTCAGCTTTATTTTAGTCCTGTTTTAGATATACATTTAATAATGTGTTATCTTTATAGATATTTATAGAGCGTTACCGACTCCATCGAAATTGGTTGGGAGCTCATTGTCACGTGCGAACATTTGAAGGACATACAGAAGGTGTTTCGTGTGTGCAGTTTGATGATCATCGAATAGTTTCAGGTTCTCATGATAACACCATAAAGGTAAGATGAAACTGGATTCTTTTAAAGGTAATATTATGTTTAGATTATTTCTGGCAAAAGGGGAGAAAGAATGCTTCTAACATATCTTTTTCCAAAGGGTGACTTTGATGGGCTGAAGTAGGGGGCCAAAATTCCTTCCCTCTTGTTTTGCAAGTATCTGAAATTAGAAACCTGGCAAATGCATCCTCTATTACCTTGAGGAAAAATGGTTAGAATAATGTCCTACAGAGCTTTAGACAGTTCTGTATAGAAGATATGAAGGAGCTTAGTGATGAATTTTTCTTAGAGGGTCAGTTGTCTTTTCATGACACTACCTTTCTTGGTGGAAAAGGCAAGAATGTAAAAAGAAATAAGTTGAAATAAGCTTTTTTTCTTCATTTGATTAACAGGGAAGGATTAGTCGATTTTTTTGTGCCTTAACAAATGTGCTTAAAGATAGCAATATATTGTTGAATTGTGGAGAAAGAAAATGGAAGCTACCAATGTAACATGTGGATAATGTTGCCCAGTTTGCTGAATTAGAAGTGCAGTATATCATGGTAGGTTGTTTTGATGATGTTTCTAAAAGAAGGATGTTGTAAGTAAATATATTTGAAAGTAAGATTCTAGGTTTTGACAGATAGGTTTTACAATGTACAATGTATTATCTATCTGAATGGTGATAAGCAAAGATGTAGATGAATTTCATGGCAAGGTTGAAGTTGAGAGTAGAATTTTGCACTGAAGAGAAATTGGAGATGCATTAAAAGCTGTGGTCATTGGGAAGAATTAAAATGATGAATGGGTATAATGAATTGCTTGTTCTGACTCAGATTTATTGAAGCGTAACCCTATTTCTATGGTCAGGATAAGAAAGAAAATAGAGCAATAGAGTTGTTGACTGGTTGGTAAGGTTATTTAATGTATGTATGACTCATGGTGAGGTGCCTGAGGATTGGCGGAATGCGTGCATAGTGCCATTGTACAAAGGCAAAGGGGATAAGAATGAGTGCTCAAATTACAGAGGTATAAGTTTGTTGAGTATTCCTGGTAAATTATATGGGAGGGTATTGATTGAGAGGGTGAAGGCATGTACAGAGCATCAGATTGGGGAAGAGCAGTGCGGTTTCAGAAGTGGTAGAGGATGTGTGGATCAGGTGTTTGCTTTGAAGAATGTATGTGAGAAATACTTAGAAAAGCAAATGGATTTGTATGTAGCATTTATGGATCTGGAGAAGGCATATGATAGAGTTGATAGAGATGCTCTGTGGAAGGTATTAAGAATATATGGTGTGGGAGGCAAGTTGTTAGAAGCAGTGAAAAGTTTTTATCTAGGATGTAAGGCATGTGTACGTGTAGGAAGAGAGGAAAGTGATTGGTTCTCAGTGAATGTAGGTTTGCGGCAGGGGTGTGTGATGTCTCCATGGTTGTTTAATTTGTTTATGGATGGGGTTGTTAGGGAGGTAAATGCAAGAGTCCTGGAAAGAGGGGCAAGTATGAAGTCTGTTGGGGATGAGAGAGCTTGGGAAGTGAGTCAGTTGTTGTTCGCTGATGATACAGCGCTGGTGGCTGATTCATGTGAGAAACTGCAGAAGCTGGTGACTGAGTTTGGTAAAGTGTGTGGAAGAAGAAAGTTAAGAGTAAATGTGAATAAGAGCAAGGTTATTAGGTACAGTAGGGTTGAGGGTCAAGTCAATTGGGAGGTGAGTTTGAATGGAGAAAAACTGGAGGAAGTGAAGTGTTTTAGATATCTGGGAGTGGATCTGTCAGCGGATGGAACCATGGAAGCGGAAGTGGATCATAGGGTGGGGGAGGGGGCGAAAATTTTGGGAGCCTTGAAAAATGTGTGGAAGTCGAGAACATTATCTCGGAAAGCAAAAATGGGTATGTTTGAATGAATAGTGGTTCCAACAATGTTGTATGGTTGCGAGGCGTGGGCTATGGATAGAGTTGTGCGCAGGAGGATGGATGTGCTGGAAATGAGATGTTTGAGGACAATGTGTGGTGTGAGGTGGTTTGATCGAGTAAGTAACGTAAGGGTAAGAGAGATGTGTGGAAATAAAAAGAGCGTGGTTGAGAGAGCAGAAGAGGGTGTTTTGAAATGGTTTGGGCACATGGAGAGAATGAGTGAGGAAAGATTGACCAAGAGGATATATGTGTCGGAGGTGGAGGGAACGAGGAGAAGAGGGAGACCAAATTGGAGGTGGAAAGATGGAGTGAAAAAGATTTTGTGTGATCGGGGCCTGAACATGCAGGAGGGTGAAAGGAGGGCAAGGAATAGAGTGAATTGGAGCGATGTGGTATACCGGGGTTGACGTGCTGTCAGTGGATTGAATCAAGGCATGTGAAGCGTCTGGGGTAAACCATGGAAAGCTGTGTAGGTATGTATATTTGCGTGTGTGGACGTGTGTATGTACATGTGTATGGGGGGGGGGGGTTGGGCCATTTCTTTCGTCTGTTTCCTTGCGCTACCTCGCAAACGCGGGAGACAGCGACAAAGTATAAAAAAAAAAAAAAAAAAAAAAAAAGAGATGGGCAGCCTGCATAATTGATATTAGAAAGCAGAGTAAGATGAGAAAAATGAATCATTAGACAAGTGTGCTGGTGAAAGTTTATTAGTTTGGTATGAATATGTGGAAAATATGAAGATAATAGCAGTATAGTTGAAGGCACAAGAATTTCCCAATAAGAATGCCAGAGGAATGATTTTTGATCTGGTGCTGTGGATCTGATATATATATGAAGATAGAGAATTTTATCCCTGGGGATAGGGGATTAAGAATACTTCCCACGTATTCCCTGCGTGTCGTAGAAGGCGACTAAAAGGGGAGGGAGCGGGGGGCTGGAAATCCTCCCCTCTCTCTTTTTTTTTTTTTTTTTTTTTTTTTTTTTCCCAAAAGAAGGAACAGAGAATTGGGCCAGGTGAGGGTATTCCCTCAAAGGCCCAGTCCTCTGTTCTTAATGCTACCTCGCTAATGCGGGAAATGGCGAATAGTTTAAAAGAAAGAAAGAAAGAGAATTGAATGAAGGCTTCAGTCTCCCTTGCTAAATTAACTTAAATAACCAAAATGAAAAATAAAGACTTTAATGTGCTTGAAAGTGCTTGTATCATGTTAGCTTTCTGGACCTGAGTTGAGGATGGATATATGTGAGCCTAGAGGCTAAATATGCTTGATTCACCCCTTTTGAAGGGGACCATTGTTAAAGATGATAGGTTAACAGTTTTTGAGTCAGAAAGAACATTTTAGTGAAATTGATTTCTTTGCTTTGTTTGTCTAGCTGGAAGATGTACCATATGTCCTTTAGTTAGAATTTGAGGTGTTTAATAGATCAGTATTTTCTGTTTTTTTTTGTTATTCAAAAAGGAGGAAATGTGTGTGTAAGAATAGATGGAGAGTTGAGCAAAAGTGTTAGTATACATGTGGGTATGGGGCAGGGCTGTGTGCTTCACTGTGGCTTTATAACATATATATGAGGAATGAAAGCAAAACTAGGGAAGGGGGGTGTGGAGATGGAGTGTGGTGGTGAGGTATGGTGGCTAGTGACAAGCACCTTGCAGATGATACTGTGTTGCTTGCTGAGAATGAAGAGGAGTAACAGAAAGTTGTAAGAGTGTTTTATGGTGTGAGTAAGCATACGCAGTTTGTAGGTAAATAGGGGTGAAAGTAAAGAAAGCATGGTTGATTGAAGGTCATTGTGAGTGAAAGTAAAGTAATGGTGTTTGAAAGGAAACAGAGTGAAAATATGGATTTTGCAAAGCCCTAAATGGTGAGAGAAGAAAGTGTACTAACCTGTGTTATAGATATGGGGTAGAAGGGTTGGAAGAGGCGAGAGAATTTAAGTATTTAGGATTTATCTTGGGTCAGTTTGGTGAAATGTAAGGAAAGACAAGGGAGAAAGCAGCACAGGGTGGAAGAGTGATTGAGTCCCTTAATAGAATGATGAAGAGTAGAGGTTTAAGAAAGGAATCTATGAAGGGATTAAGGACAGCATAGTCCTCTCAATCCTGACTTATGCAGCAGAAACATAGACATTGGATGAGTCACAGAGTTCAAGAATCCTGGCTATAGAAATTATTTATTTGAAAGGAACATTTGGTATGAGTAGATAGAATGAAGAAAGTAATGATAGGGTGTGTGAGAGATTTGGTATGGCAGATGATGCAAAGGTAATGAATTGGGGAGTGGCAGAGAGGGTGAAACATAAAACTTCGAGGAGGTTTAGGCATATAGAAAGAATGGTAGATGGGAAGTTTTCAAGTAGAGTGTATGATAGTTTGATTAAATGAATTGATGAGAGGAAGGCCATGAGAGTGTATGATAGTATGATTAAATGAATTGATGAGAGGAAGGCCATGAGAGTGTATGATTGTATGATTAAATGAATTGATGTTAGAGGAAGGCCTTCTGTGACATAGGGAAATAGAATGGAAGAGAGCTGGATTGAGAGGAATGGCGGAAGAATGCCTGAAATGGTGTATGCGAGGATGGCATGTAAGGACAAAGATATGTGGAAAGTTTTGCTATGTCCACTCCCTTGATGGGAGGTCCTGTGGGAGCAAGTGTTGGAAATATAGATAGATAGATCTTGCTGAAAGTGTTTCATTATGAAGAGATGGACAGATGCAATTATGGCATTATTTTGTGTGTGATTCAAGCAAAAGTATTAGTATGGAGATGTTAGAAGTGTTTAGCAAATTAATTTTGTGTACAAAGGCTCAGATTGGGGTGTCTAAATGTGTGTGGATGTAACCAAGATGAGAAAAAGATAGGTAGTATGTTTGAGGAAAGGAACCAGGATGATTTGGCTCTGAGTGGAACAAAACTCAAGGGTAAAGGGGAAGAGTGGTTTGGGAATGTTTTGGGAGTAAAGTCAGGGGTTGGTGAGAGGACAAGAGCAAAGAAAGGAGTAGCACTACTGAAACAGGAGTTGTAGGAGTATGTGATAGAGTGTAGGAAAGTAAACTCTGGACTGATATGGGTAAAACTGAAAGTGGATGTAGAGAGATGGGTGATTATTGGTGCCTATGCATCTGGGCATGAGAAGAAAGATCATGGGAGGCAAGTGTTTTGGGAGCAGCTGAGTGAGTGTGTTAGCTGTTTTGATGCACGAGACTGGGTTATAGTGATGGGTGATTTGAATGCAAAGGTGAGTAATGTGGCAGTTGAGGGAATAATTGGTGTACATGGAATGTTTAGTGTTGTAAATGGAAATGGTGAAGAGCTTGTAGATTTGGGTGCTGAAAAAGGACTGGTGATTGGGAATACCTGGTTTAAAAAGAGAGATATACATAAGTATACGTATGTAAGTAGGAGAGATAGCCAGAGAGCATTATTGGATTACGTGTTAATTGATAGGCACGCGAAAGAGAGACTTTTGGATGTTAATGTGCTGAGAGGTGCAACTGGAGGGATATCTGATCATTATCTTGTGGAGGCGAAGGTGAAGATTTGTAGGGGATTTCAGAAAAGAAGAGAGAATGTTGGGGTGAAGAGCGTGGTGAGAGTAAGTGAGCTTGGGAAGGAGACTTGTGTGAGGAAGTACCAGGAGGGACTGAGTACAGAATGGAAAAAGGTGAGAACAAAGGGGGTAAGGGTAGTGGGGGAGGAATGGGATGTATTTAGGGAAGCAGTGATGGCTTGCGCAAAAGATGCTTGTGGCATGAGAAGTGTGGGAGGTGGGTTGATTAGAAAGGGTAGTGAGTGGTGGGATGAAGAGGTAAGATTATTAGTGAAAGAAAAGAGAGAGGCATTTGGACGATTTTTGCAGGGAAAAAATGCAAATGAGTGGGATATGTATAAAAGAAAGAGGCAGGAGGTCAAGAGAAAGGTGCAAGAGGTGAAAAAGAGGGCAAATGAGAGTTGGGGTGAGAGAGTATCATTAAATTTTAGGGAGAATAAAAAGATGTTTTGGAAGGAGGTAAATAAAGTGCGTAAGATAAGGGAGCAAATGGGAACTTCAGTGAAGGTGGCTAATGGGGAGGTGATAACAAGTAGTGGTGATGTGAGAAGGAGATGGAGTGAGTATTTTAAAGGTTTGTTGAATGTGTTTGATGATAGAGTGGCAGATATAGGGTGTTTTGGTCGAGGTGGTGTGCAGAGTGAGAGGGTTAGGGAAAATTATTTGGTAAACAGAGAAGAGGTAGTAAAAGCTTTGCAGAAGATGAAAGCCAGCAAGCCAGTGGGCTTGGATGGTATTGCAGTGGAATTTAATAAAAAAGGGGGTGACTGTATTGTTGACTGGTTGGTAAGATTATTTAATGTATGTATGATTCATGGTGAGGTGCCTGAGGATTGGCGGAATGCTTGCATAGTGCCACTGTACAAAGGCAAAGGGGATAAGAGTGAGTGCTCAAATTACAGTGGTATAAGTTTGTTGAGTATGCCTGGTAAATTATATGGGAGGGTATTGATTGAGAGGGTGAAGGCATATACAGAGCATCAGATTGGGGAAGAGCAGTGTGGTTTCAGAAGTGGTAGAGGATGTCTGGATCAGGTGTTTGCTTTGAAGAATGTATGTGAGAAATACTTAGAAAAGCAAATGGAGTTGTATGTAGCATATATGGATCTGGAGAAGGCATATGATAGAGTTGATAGAGATGCTCTGTGGAAGGTATTAAGAATATATGATGTTGGAGGCAAGTTGTTAGAAGCAGTGAAAAGTTTTTATCGAGGATGTAGGGCATGTGTACGTGTAGGAAGAGAGGAAAGTGATTGGTTCTCAGTGAATGTAGCTTTGCGGCAGGGGTGTGTGATGTCTCCATGGTTGTTTAATTTGTTTATGGATGGGGTTGTTAGGGAGGTGAATGCAAGAGTTTTAGAAAGAGGGGCAAGTATGCAGTCTGTTGTGGATGACAGAGCTTGGGAAGTGAGTCAGTTGCTGTTTGCTGATGATACAGTGCTGGTGGCTGATTCATGTGAGAAACTGCAGAAGCTGGTGACTGAGTTTGGTAAAGTGTGTGAAAAAAGAAAGTTAAGAGTAAATGTGAATAAGAGCAAGGTTATTAGGTACAGTAGGGTTGAGGGTCAAGTCAATTGGGAGGTAAGTTTGAATGGAGAAAAACTGGAGGAAGTGAAGTGTTTTAGATATCTGGGAGTGGATCTGGCAGCGGATGGAATCATGGAAGCGGAAGTGAATCATAGTGTGGGGGAGGGGGCGAAAATTCTGGGAGCCTTAAAGAATGTTTGTAAGTCGAGAACATTGTCTCGGAAAGCAAAAATGGGTATGTTTGAAGGAATAGTGGTCCCAATATGTTGTATGACTGCGAGGCTTGGGCTATGGATAGAGTTGTGCGGAGGAGGGTGGATGTGCTGGAAATGAGATGTTTGAGGACAATATGTGGTGGGAGGTGGTTTGATCGAGTAATTAATGTAAGGGTAAGAGAGATATGTGGAAATAAAAAGAGTGTGGTTGAGAGAGCAGAAGAGGGTGTTTTGAAATGGTTTGGGCACATGGAGAGAATGAGTGAGGAAAGATTGACCAAGAGGATATATGTGTCAGAGGTGGAGGGAACGAGGAGAAGAGGGAGACCAAATTGGAGGTGGAAAAATGAAGTGAAAAAGATTTTGAGTGATTGGGGCCTGAACATACAGGAGGGTGAAAGGAGGGCAAGGAATAGAGTGAATTGGATCGATGTGGTATACTGGGGTCAACGTGCTGTCAATGGATTGAACCAGGGCATGTGAAGCGTCTGGGGTAAACCATGGAAAGTTCTGTGGGGCCTGGATGTGGAAAGGGAGCTGTGGTTTTGGTGCATTATTACATGACAGCTAGAGACTGAGTGTGAATGAATGGGGCCTTTGTTGTCTTTCCTAGCGCTACCTCGCACAAATGAGGGTGGAGTGGGTTGTTATTCCATGTGTGGCGAGGTGGCGATGGGAATGAATAAAGGCAGGCAGTATGAATTATGTACATGTGTATATATGTATATGTCTGTGTGTGTATATATATGTGTACATTGAGATGTATAGGTATGTATATTTGCGTGTGTGGACGTGTATGTATATACATGTGTATGTGGGTGGGTTGGGCCATTCTTTCATCTGTTTCCTTGCGCTACCTCGCTAACGCGGGAGACAGCGACAAAGCAAAATAGATAAACAAATAGATAAAAAGGATGTTTTGGAAGGAGGTAGATAAAGTGCATAAGACAAGAGAACAAATGGGAACATGGGTAAAGGGGGCTAATGGGGAGTTGATAAAATGTAGTGGTGATGTGGTAAGGAGATGGAGTGAGTATTTTGAAGGTTTGTTGAATGTGTTTGATGATAGAATGGCAGATATAGGTTGTATTGGTCGAGGTAGTGAAAGCTTTGCAGAAGATGAAAGCCGGTAAGGCAGCGGGTTTGGATGGTGTTGCAGTGGAATTTATTAAAGAAGGGGATGACTGTGTTGTTAATTGGTTGGTGAGGATATTCAATGTTTGTATGGCTCATGGTGAAGTGCCTAAGGATTGGCGAAATGCATGCATAGTGCCATTGTACAAAGGCAAAGGGGATAAAGGTGAGTGTTCAAATTACAGAGGTATAAGTTTGATGAGTATTCCTGGGAAATTGTATGGGAGGGTATTGATTGAGAGGGTGAAGGCATCTACAGAGCATCAGATTTGGGAAGATCAGCATGGCTTCAGAAGTGGTAGAGGATGTGTGGATCAGGTGTATGCTTTGAAGAATGTATGTGAGAAATACTTAGAAAACAAATGGATTTGTATGTAGCATTTATTGACCTGGAGAAGGCGTATGATAGAGTTGATAGAGATGCTCTATGGAAGGTATTAAGAGTGTATGGTGTGGGAGGCAAGTTGCTAGAAGCAGCGAAAAGTTTTTATCAAGGATGTAAGGTATGTGTATGAGTAAGAAGAAAGGAAAGTGATTGGTTCTCAGTAAATGTCAGTTTGCGGCAGGGGTGCGTGATGTCTCCATGGTTGTTTAATTTGTTTATGGATGGGGTTGTTAGGTAGGTGAATGCAAGAGTTTTGGAGAGAGGGGCAAGTATGCAGTCTGTTGTGGATGAGAGAGCTTGGGAAGTGAGTCGGTTGTTGTTCGCTGATGATGCAGCACTGGTGGCTGATTCGGGTGAGAAACTGCAGAAGGTGGTGAATGAGTTTGGTAAATTGTGTGAAAGAAGAAAGATGAGAGTAAATGTGAATAAGAGCAAGGTTATTAGGTACAGTAGGGTTGAGGGACAAGTCAATTGGGAAGTAAGTTTGAGTATAGAAAAACTGGAGGAAGTGAAATATTTTAGATATCTGGGAGTGGATTTGGCAGCAGATGGAACCATGGAAGCAGAAGTGAGTCACAGTGTTGGGGAGGGGATGAAAGTTCTGGGAGCATTGAAGAATGTGTGGAAGGCAAGAACATTATCTCGGAAAGCAAAAATAGGTATGTTTGAAGTAATAGTGGTTCCAACAATGTTATATGGATGCGAGGCATGGGCTTGTGCGGAGGAGGATGGATGTGTTGGAAATGAAGCGTTTGAGGACAATTTGTGGCATGAGGTGGTTTGATTGAGTAAGCAATGAAAGAGTAAGAGTGATGTGTGGTAATAAAAAGAGTGTGATTGAGAGAGCAGAAGAGGATGTATCGAAATGGTTTGGTCAAATGGAGAGAATGAATGAGGAAAGATTAACAAAGAGGATATATGTGTCAGAGGTGGAGGGAACGAGGAGAAGTGGGAGACTAAATTGGAGGTGGAAAGATGGAGTGAAAAGGATTTTGAGCGATCGGGGTCTGAACATGCAGGAGGGTGAAAGGCACGCAAGGAATAGAGTGAATTGGAATGATGTGGTATACCGGGGTCGATGTGCTGTCAATGGATTGAACCAGGGCATGTGAAGTGTCTGGGGTAAACCATGAAAAGTTTTGTAGGGCTTGGATGTGGAAAAGGAGCTATGGTTTCGGTGCATTATACATGACAGCCAGAGACTGAGTGTGAACGAATGTTGCTTTTGTTGTCTTTTCCTAGCTCTACTTCGCTCACATGCGGGGGAGGGGGTTATCATTTCATGTGTGGCGGGGTGACGACGGGAATGAATAAAGGCAGCAAGTATGAATTATGTACATTTGTATATATGTATATGTCTGTGTATGTATTTATATATGTATACATTGAAATGTATAGGTATGTATATGTGTGTGTGCAGACATGTATGTATGTACATGTGTATGTGGGTGAGTTGGGCCATTCTTTTGTCTGTTTCCTTGCGCTACCTCACTAACGCGGGAAACAGTGGCAAAGTATGATAAATATGAATAAAAATAAGCAAAGTTTAAATTGAAAGTGCTCATACTAGTGTGGAAACATTGTATACATGGGTTGAGTGAACCAAGAGGTTCCACACACTTGGTCCATACCTTGTGTTTAGGGATAGCTTTAAGGTGATAGAAAGATGGAATGTTCATAATTTTTATGATACCCAATTCCATTTTTGTAAAAGAAATATTCTGCCTTGCAATATAGTGTGAAAAGTTCTCGGATGGAATTTTGGAATATTTGAGATAGATGCAGCTTGGTCATAAGGTATGAGAAGTGTTAGATTGGATCTTTCAGAAATGCTTAACCCAGTGTCTTATGGTTTTAGGCAATGGTTGTTTCCTTTGGCATGCATTTGAAGCAAGATATATCATTAATCATAGCTTTGAACTGCAGCTGATTGTGTTTTATATGAATTATTAGTTCCTTCTCCCTCAAATGTTTTGTATGTTTTGCTAGATGATACTTTGCTGCCAGACTTCTTATACATTGATTAAGAAATATGAGGTCCTCAATTTTTTCTCTTGATGTGACATTATAAATAATTTCTTTGCAATAGGAAATAGAACATGGCATATGTTGCGGGAATCTTAAAGATTGTTTCATATGAGGTTTTCCTACTTTTAAAACTGTATGTATGCCTGGATTTGATGGAATATTGGATCTACTCTGCTTAGATGTTGGCTTTTTGGATATTCAGGGTTTATCCAGTTGTAGTATCGTAACCAATGAGGTTAGAAGGTACTGCTACTGCGGAATGGGCCGAGAAGTTAGGAAAAATTTAAAATTTCAGTTTTCTGGAGGGTCCAAGTCTCACTCTGAAGTCAGATAGTGACCTCATTGCTACAGATGCTCCTCAACTTACAATGCGGTTACATTCTGAGAAACCCATCGTAAGTTGAAAATATCATGAGTCAATAATACATTTAATACTGTACATCTAACCTACCAAGCATCATAGCCTAGCTTGCTTTAAAAGTTCTCAGAGCACTTACATTAGCCTACATTGGATAAAATCATCTTACCTAAAGCCTATTTTATAAAGTGTTGAATGTCTTATCATCATAAAGTCGAAAAATCATAAGTTGAAGCACTGTAAGTTAGGGGTCATCTGTACATACTTAAAGAGGGTGGAACAGAAGGGGAGGTGTTTCCGAACTGCAGCAGGGCAGTAGTAATTTTTTGAATACAGACAAATTCCTGAAGGGTGCAGGGGTCTTAATTTTTCAAACAGTTTGGGATTCCTCTGCCTGTGGGAAACACTACCCTGGAGTTGCCCTTTGTTAGTGGCCTGTTAAAGGTGAGGCGCAAAAGGCTGAGAATGGCTCTAGAGTCTACCAATTATGCCGGGGAGTAAAAGGGACAAGCAATTGAGGGTGATGGTGCTGAATGTAAATAAGATGACTGCTGAGAGTATAAGGAGGGAGCTTGTGGAAAATTTAAAAGTTATTGTTTGGATGTGCTGAGATTTGGGAAACCCATATCCTTGGGCAGGGTATATGGAATGAAAATGGAAGTGATGACTGCAAGTTATGGAAGAGAGTGGTGGTATGGGCAGGAATGAATGAAGATTACCTGGGAAGAGGGAAAGAAGGACGTGCAATTGTGCTGTCACTAAGAGTATGGGAGGATGTTACTGAATGCTGATGGAATGGTTCGAGAATAGTATGGGTGAAAGGAAAGACTGGAATTATGAATTTTGTATGGTTGTGAGTATACGTCCCTATGGATATGAAGACTGTGTGAGATAAGGATGAAAGGAAACGGTTGTGGAGAAATTTGAATGACTGCATAAATGGTTTTGGGAAGGAGAAAAAGGTGGTTGTAATGGGTGATATGAATGCAAAAGTGGGATGTGTTGAAATTGGCGAGATATTTGGTAAATGGGGAGTCAGTCCTTGGAGTAAATGAGAATGGAAATTATATTGTGGATGTCTCTGCTGAGAAGGGTTTATTCCTTGCAAACACCTTTCTTAGCACAAGATGATCCATGGGTATACTTAGATGAGAAACAATGGAAGAGAAAAGCAGAAGGGTTTGATTGACTATGTGGCAATGGATGAAAGTTTGAGAAAGGCTGTGTTAGATGTTTGAGTTGTGTGAAGGTTCTTTGGAGTCTCTGATCATTTCACAGTTCTTGTGGGGGATGAGGATCACAGAGAAGTGGAGTTATGATTTAAGGAAGAATGGAGAGGTAAGAGTGTTGGTAAGCGAGATGAAGAATCAGGAGGAATGCAAGGAAGAGTATGAGAGGAGGATGACCGAAAGTTTGGATGATAGTTCAGTAGATGTAGGGATGCTTTCATGTGTGAATGAGGTATCAAAATGTTTAGAAAAAGACTGTTAAAGGTTGCAGAATTAGTAAATGGATACAAGGTTGTAGGATACAAGAATAAAAGTAGAAAAGTATGGTGGATGGATGAGATTAGAAATGCTGTGGAAGAGAAGAAAAAGGCTCAAAAAGAATATACTGGTAGAAGGCTGGCAAAGGAGTAGGGGAAAAGATAAGGAGTGTAAGCAGAATGTTAAGAAGCTGTAAGAGGAAAGCAAAGAAAGAGTAGATGAAGCTTTTTGAAGAAAGTTGAGCAAAAAGTTAAGGGGAAAATAAGAAATTATACTTGGAGGTGAAAAGGAAAGAGGTGGATGTAAGAATGGGATTGTTGATGTGAAAAGAGAAGTAAGGAAGGGGAGTTGCTAAATCAAAAGGAGGAAGTGCAAGGAAGGTGGAAAGAGTATTTGGAAGAAATGATGAATGTGGGAGAAGGTTTGGCAGCAGATGTTTCGTACATGGTTATAGAGAGTGGAGGGAAGAGGATACAAGGGCTTAAGCAAGAAGGGAAGTAAAAGGGGCAATAATGTGGCTGAAGGTAGGAAAGACACCTGGAGTGGATTGGATTACAGTTAAAATGCTGAAGTATGGAGGAGAAAATATGTTTAGAGTGAATGCATTTGATATGTAATTTAGCAAAGAAGCAGAAGTTTGTGCCGGAGGATTGGGTGAAAGCAATTATTGTTCCTTTGTTCAAAGGAAAAGGTGCTGAGGATGTATGTAGCAGTTATTTGGGAATATATCTGTTAGTATTCCAGGAAGAATGTATGAAAGAGTGCTGGTTGATGGAGTAATGGAAGTGACTGAATTCAGAATAAATGAAGGGCAAGGGGATTTTTAAGAAAAGAAGGAATGTGTGTATCAGATCTATGTGGTAAAAATAACAGTGGAAAAGTATCTAGGAAAAGGAAAAAAGTTGTATGCAGCTGTTATGTATCTGGAGAAAGAGTATGACAGAGTTGAGTGTTAAGGATATATGTGGTAGGAAAACATCTATTGGATGGTGTGGAAACTATCTATAGAGTAGCACCTGCACATGTGAGAGTGGATGGAGAGCTGAGCAAAAGTTTTGATACCATTTAGGTGTGAGGCAAGGTTGTGTGATGTCATTGTGTGTTTTTTAACATATTTATAGATAAGAGTGATGAGGGTGGTGAAAGTAAGATTAGGGAAAGGGGGTGCAGAGATGGAGTGTGGTGGTGAGGAATGATGGCTAGTAACAACCCTGTTTACAGATAATACTGCGTATGTGTCAGAGGTTGAGGGAACAAGAAGTAGGAGACCAAATTGGAGGTGGAAGGATGGAGCGCATCGGGGCCTGAACATGCAGGAGGGTGAAAGGCGTGCAAGAAATAGAGTGAATTTGAATGATATGGTACACCGGGGTCGACGTGCTGTCAATGGATTGAACCAGGGCATGTGAAGCGTCTGGGGTAAACCATGGAAAGTTTTGTAGGGCCTGGATGTGGAAAGGGACTTTGGTTTTGGTGCATCATACATGACAGCTAGAGACTGAGTGTGAACGAATGTGGCCTTTGTTGTCTTTTCCTAGCGCTACCTTGTGCACATGCGGTGGGAGGGGGTTGTCTTGTCATGTGTGGCGGGGAGGCAACGGGAATGAATAAAGGCAGCAGGTATGAATTATGTACATGTGTATATATGTATATGTCTGTGTATATTTTTTTTTTTTATACTTTGTCGCTGTCTCCCGCGTTTGCGAGGTAGCGCAAGGAAACAGACAAAAGAAATGGCCCAACCCCCCCCATACACATGTACATACACACGTCCACACACGCAAATATACATACCTACACAGCTTTCCATGGTTTACCCCAGACGCTTCACACGCCCTGATTCAATCCACTGACAGCACGTCAACCCCTGTATACCACATCGCTCCAATTCACTCTATTCCTTGCCCTCCTTTCACCCTCCTGCATGTTCAGGCCCCGATCACACAAAATCCTTTTCACTCCATCTCTCCACCTCCAATTTGGTCTCCCTCTTCTCCTCGTTCCCTCCACCTCCGACACATATATCCTCTTGGTCAATCTTTCCTCACTCATTCTCTCCATGTGCCCAAACCATTTCAAAACACCCTCTTCTGCTCTCTCAACCACGCTCTTTTTATTTCCACACATCTCTCTTACCCTTACGTTACTTACTCGATCAAACCACCTCACACCACACATTGTCCTCAAACATCTCATTTCCAGCACATCCATCCTCCTGCGCACAACTCTATCCACAGCCCACGCCTCGCAACCATACAACATTGTTGGAACTACTATTCCCTCAAACATACCCATTTTTGCTTTCCGGGATAATGTTCTCGACTTCCACACATTTTTCAAGGCTCCCAAAATTTTCGCCCCCTCCCCCACCCTATGATCCACTTCCGCTTCCATGGTTCCATCCGCTGACAGATCCACTCCCAGATATCTAAAACACTTCACTTCCTCCAGCCTCTCACCATTCAAACTCACCTCCCAATTGACTTGACCCTCAACCCTACTGTACCTAATAACCTTGCTCTTATTGACATTTACTCTTAACTTTCTTCTTCCACACACTTTACCAAACTCCGTCACCAGCTTCTGCAGTTTCTCACATGAATCCGCCACCAGCGCTGTATCATCAGCGAACAACAACTGACTCACTTCCCAAGCTCTCTCATCCCCAACAGACTTCATACTTGCCCCTCTTTCCAAAACTCTTGCATTTACCTCCCTAACAACCCCATCCATAAACAAATTAAACAACCATGGAGACATCACACACCCCTGCCGCAAACCTACATTCACTGAGAACCAATCACTTTCCTCTCTTCCTACATGTACACATGCCTTACATCCTCGATAAAAACTTTTCACTGCTTCTAACAACTTGCCTCCCACACCATATATATGGTATTGCAGTGGAATTTATTAAAAAAGGGGGTGACTGTATTGTTGACTGGTTGGTAAGGTTATTTAATGTATGTATGACTCATGGTGAGGTGCCTGAGGATTGGCGGAATGCTTGCATAGTGCCATTGTACAAAGGCAAAGGGGATAAGAGTGAGTGCTCAAATTACAGAGGTATAAGTTTGTTGAGTATTCCTGGTAAATTATATGGGAGGGTATTGATTGAGAGGGTGAAGGCATGTACAGAGCATCAGATTGGGGAAGAGCAGTGTGGTTTCAGAAGTGGTAGAGGATGTGTGGATCAGGTGTTTGCTTTGAAGAATGTATGTGAGAAATACTTAGAAAAGCAAATGGATTTGTATGTAGCATTTATGGATCTGGAGAAGGCATATGATAGAGTTGATAGAGATGCTCTGTGGAAGGTCTGTGTATATATATTATTTATTTATTTTGCTTTGTCGCTGTCTCCCACGTTAGCGAGGTAGCGCCAGGAAACAGACGAAAGAATGGCCCAACCCACCCACATACACATGTATATACATACACGTCCACACACGCAAATATACATACCTATACATCTCAATGTACACATATATATACACACACAGGCATACATATATACACATGTACATAATTCATACTGTCTGCCTTTATTTATTCCCATCGCCACCTCGCCACAATTGAAATAACAACCCCCTACCCCCTCATGTGTGTGAGGTAGCGCTAGGAAAAGACAACAAAGGCCCCATTTGTTCACACTCAGTCTCTAGCTGTCATGTAATAATGCACCGAAACCACAGCTCCCTTTCCACATCCAGGCCCCACAGAACTTTCCATGATTTACCCCAGACGCTTGACATGCCCTGGTTCAATCTATTGACTGCACGTCGACTCCGGCATACCACATCGATCCAATTCACTCTATTCCTTCCCTGCCTTTCACCCTCCTGCATGTTCAGGCCCCGATCACTCAAAATCTTTTCCTCTCCATCTTTCCAACTCCAATTTGGTCTCCCACTTCTCCTCACCTCACACCACATATTGTCCTTAAACATCTCATTTCCAGCACATCCGCCTTCTTGCGCACAACTCTATCCGTAGCCCATGCCTCACAACCATACAACCTTGTTGGAACCACCATTCCTTCAAACATACCCATTTTTGCTTTCGGAGATAATGTTCTCGACTTCCACACATTCTTCAAGGCTCCCAGAATTTTCGCCCCCTCCTCCACCCTATGATTCAATTCCGCTTCCATGGTTCCATCCGCTGCCAGATCCACTCCCAGATATCTAAAACACTTTACTTCCTCCAGTTTTTTCTCCATTCAAACTTACCTCCCAATTGACTTGACCCTCAACCCTACAGTACCTAATAACCATGCGCTTATTCACATTTACTCTTAACTTTCTTCTTTCACACACTTTACCAAACTCAGTCACCAGCTTCTGCAGTTTCTCACATGAATCAGCCACCAGCGCTGTATCATCAGCGAACAACAACTGACTCACTTCCCAAGCTTTCTGTATAAAAGAAAGAGACAGGAGGTCAAGAGAAAGGTGCAAGAGGTGACAAAGAGGGCAAATGAGAGTTGGGGTGAGAGAGTATCATTAAATTTTAGGGAGAATAAAAAGGTGTTCTGGAAGGAGGTAAATAAAGTGCGTAAGACAAGGGAGCAAATGGGAACTTCAGTGAAGGGCGCAAATGGGAGGTGATAACAAGTAGTGGTGATGTGAGAAGGAGATGGAGTGAGTATTTTGAAGGTTTTTTGAATGTGTTTGATGATAGAGTGGCAGATGTAGGGTGTTTTGGTCGAGGTGGTGTGCAAAGTGAGAGGGTGAGGGAAAATGATTTGGTAAACAGAGAAGAGGTAGTAAAAGCTTTGCAGAAGATGAAAGCCGGCAAGGCAGCAGGTTTGGATGGTATTGCAGTGGAATTTATTAAAAAAGGGGGTGACTGTATTATTGACTGGTTGGTAAGGTTAATTAATGTATGTATGACTCATGGTGAGGTGCCTGAGGATTGGCGGAATGCGTGCATAGTGCCATTGTACAAAGGCAAAGGGGATAAGAGTGAGTGCTCAAATTACAGAGGTATAAGTTTGTTGAGCTAAATGAGTGTGTTAGCGGTTTTGATGCACGAGACCGGGTTATAGTGATGGGTGATTTGAATGCAAAGGTGAGTAATGTGGCAGTTGAGGGAATAATTGGTATGCATGGGGTGTTCAGTGTTGTAAATGGAAATGGTGAAGAGCTTGTAGATTTATGTGCTGAAAAAGGACTGATGATTGGGAATACCTGGTTTAAAAAGCGAGATATACATAAGTATACTTATGTAAGTAGGAGAGATGGCCAGAGAGCGTTATTGGATTACGTGTTAATTGACAGGCGTGCGAAAGAGAGACTTTTGGATGTTAATGTGCTGAGAGGTGCAACTGGAGGGATGTCTGATCATTATCTTGTGGAGGCTAAGGTGAAGATTAGTATGGGTTTTCAGAAAAGAGGAGTGAATGTTGGGGTGAAGAAGGTGGTGAGAGTAAGTGAGCTTGGGAAGGAGACCTGTGTGGGGAAGTACCAGGAGAGACTGTGTACAGAATGGAAAAAGGTGAGAACAATGGAAGTAAGGGGAGTGGGGGAGGAATGGGATGTATTTAGGGAATCAGTGATGGATTGCGCAAAAGATGCTTGTGGCATGAGAAGAGTGGGAGGTGGGCTGTTTAGAAAGGGTAGTGAGTGGTGGGATGAAGAAGTAAGAGTATTAGTGAAAGAGAAGAGAGAGGCATTTGGACGATTTTTGCAGGGAAAAAATGCAATTGAGTGGGAGAAGTATAAAAGAAAGAGACAGGAGGTCAAGAGAAAGGTGCAAGAGGGGAAAAAAAGGGCAAATGAGAGTTGGGGTGAGAGACTATCAGTAAATTTTAGGGAGAATAAAAAGATGTTCTGGAAGGAGGTAAATAGGGTGCGTAAGACAAGGGAGCAAATGGGAACTTCAGTGAAGGGCGTAAATGGGGAGGTGATAACAAGTAGCGGTGATGTGAGAAGGAGATGGAATGAGTATTTTGAAGGTTTGTTGAATGTGTCTGATGACAGAGTGGCAGATATAGGGTGTTTTGGTCGAGGTGGTGTGCAAAGTGAGAGGGTTAGGGAAAATGATTTGGTAAACAGAGAAGAGGTAGTAAAAGCTTTGCGGAAGATGAAAGCCGGCAAGGCAGCAGGTTTGGATGGTATTGCAGTGGAATTTATTAAAAAAGGGGGTGACTGTATTGTTGACTGGTTGGTAAGGTTATTTAATGTATGTATGACTCATGGTGAGGTGCCTGAGGATTGGCGGAATGCGTGCATAGTGCCATTGTACAAAGGCAAAGGGGATAAGAGTGAGTGCTCAAATTACAGAGGTATAAGTTTGTTGAGTATTCCTGGTAAATTATATGGGAGGGTATTGATTGAGAGGGTGAAGGCATGTACAGAGCATCAGATTGGGGAAGAGCAGTGTGGTTTCAGAAGTGGTAGAGGATGTGTGGATCAGGTGTTTGCTTTGAAGAATGTATGTGAGAAATACTTAGAAAAGCAAATGGATTTGTATGTAGCATTTATGGATCTGGAGAAGGCATATGATAGAGTTGATAGAGATGCTCTGTGGAAGGTATTAAGAATATATGGTGTGGGAGGCAAGTTGTTAGAAGCAGTGAAAAGTTTTTATCGAGGATGTAAGGCATGTGTACGTGTAGGAAGAGAGGAAAGTGATTGGTTCTCAGTGAATGTAGGTTTGCGGCAGGGGTGTGTGATGTCTCCATGGTTGTTTAATTTGTTTATGGATGGGGTTGTAAGGGAGGTAAATGCAAGAGTCCTGGAAAGAGGGGCAAGTATGAAGTCTGTTGGGGATGAGAGAGCTTGGGAAGTGAGTCAGTTGTTGTTCGCTGATGATACAGCGCTGGTGGCTGATTCATGTGAGAAACTGCAGAAGCTGGTGACTGAGTTTGGTAAAGTGTGTGGAAGAAGAAAGTTGAGAGTAAATGTGAATAAGAGCAAGGTTATTAGGTACAGTAGGGTTGAGGGTCAAGTCAATTGGGAGGTGAGTTTGAATGGAGAAAAACTGGAGGAAGTGAAGTGTTTTAGATATCTGGGAGTGGATCTGTCAGCGGATGGAACCATGGAAGCGGAAGTGGATCATAGGGTGGGGGAGGGGGCGAAAATTTTGGGAGCCTTGAAAAATGTGTGGAAGTCGAGAACATTATCTCGGAAAGCAAAAATGGGTATGTTTGAGGGAATAGTGGTTCCAACAATGTTGTATGGTTGCGAGGCGTGGGCTATGGATAGAGATGTGCGCAGGAGGATGGATGTGCTGGAAATGAGATGTTTGAGGACAATGTGTGGTGTGAGGTGGTTTGATCGAGTAAGTAACGTAAGGGTAAGAGAGATGTGTGGAAATAAAAAGAGCGTGGTTGAGAGAGCAGAAGAGGGTGTTTTGAAATGGTTTGGGCACATGGAGAGAATGAGTGAGGAGAGATTGACCAAGAGGATATATGTGTCGGAGGTGGAGGGAACGAGGAGAAGAGGGAGACCAAATTGGAGGTGGAAAGATGGAGTGAAAAAGATTTTGTGTGATCGGGGCCTGAACATGCAGGAGGGTGAAAGGAGGGCAAGAAATAGAGTGAATTGGAGTCATGTGGTATACAGGGGTTGACGTGCTGTCAGTGGATTGAATCAAGGCATGTGAAGCGTCTGGGGTAAACCATGGAAAGCTGTGTAGGTATGTATATTTGCGTGTGTGGACGTGTGTATGTACATGTGTATGGGGGGGGGGGGTTGGGCCATTTCTTTCGTCTGTTTCCTTGCGCTACCTCGCAAACGCGGGAGACAGCGACAAAGTATAAAAAAAAAAAAAAAAAAAAAAAAAAAAAAAAAAAAAAAAAGTTTGAGTATTCCTGGTAAATTATATGGGAGGGTATTGATTGAGAGGGTGAAGGCATGTACAGAGCATCAGATTGGGGAAGAGCAGTGTGGTTTCAGAAGTGGTAGAGGATGTGCGGATCAGGTGTTTGCTTTGAAGAATGTAGGTGATAATTACTTAGAAAAGCAAATGGATTTGTATGTAGCATTTATGAATCTGGAGAAGGCATATGATAGAGTTGATAGAGATGCTCTGTGGAAGGTATTAAGAATATATGGTGTGGGAAGCAAGTTGTTAGAAGCAGTGAAAAGTTTTTATCGAGGATGTAAGGCATGTGTAAGTGTAGGAAGAGAGGAAAGTGATTGGTTCTCAGTGAATGTAGGTTTGCGGCAGGGGTGTGTGATGTCTCCATGGTTGTTTAATTTGTTTATGGATGGGGTTGTTAGGGAGGTGAATGCAAGAGTTTTGGAAAGAGGGGCAAGTATGAAGTCTGCTGTGGATGAGAGAGCTTGGGAAGTGAGTCAGTTGTTGTTCGCTGATCATACAGCGCTGGTGGCTGATTCATGTGAGAAACTGTAGAAGCTGGTGACTGAGTTTGGTAAAGTGTGTGAAAGAAGAAAGTTAAGAGTAAATGTGAATAAGAGCAAGGTTATTAGGTACAGTAGGGTTGAGGGTCAAGTCAATTGGGAGGTAAGTTTGAATGGAGATAAACTGGAGGAAGTAAAGTGTTTTAGATATCTGGGAGTGGATCTGGCAGCGGATGGAACCATGGAAGCGGAAGTGGATCATAGGGTGGGGGAGGGGGCGAAAATCCTGGGAGCCTTGAAGAATGTGTGGAAGTTGAGAACATTATCTTGGAAAGCAAAAATGGGTATGTTTGAAGGACTAGTGGTTCCAACAATGTTGTATGGTTGCGAGGCGTGGGCTATGGATAGAGTTGTGCCCAGGAGGATGGATGTGCTGGAAATGAGATGTTTGAGGACAATGTGTGGTGTGAGGTGGTTTGATCGAGTAAGTAACGTAAGGGTAAGAGAGATGTGTGAAATAAAAGGAGTGTGGTTGAGAGAGCAGAAGAGGGTGTTTTGAAATGGTTTGGGCACATGGAGAGAATGAGTGAGGAAAGATTGACCAAGAGGATATATGTGTTGGAGGTGGAGGGAACGAGGAGAAGTGGGAGACCAAATTGGAGGTGGAAAGATGGAGTGAAAAAGATTTTGTGTGATCGGGGCCTGAACATGCAGGAGGGTGAAAGGAGGGCAAGGAATAGAGTGAATTGGATCGATGTGGTATACCGGGGTTGACGTGCTGTCAGTGGATTGAATCAGGGCATGTGAAGCGTCTGGGGTAAACCATGGAAAGCTGTGTAGGTATGTATATTTGTGTGTGGACGTATGTATATACATGTGTATGGGGGTGGGTTGGGCCATTTCTTTCGTCTGTTTCCTTGCGCTACCTCGCAAACGCGGGAGACAGCGACAAAGCAAAAACAAAATAATATATATATATATATATATATATATATATATATATATATATATATAGCAGATATAGGGTGTTTTGGTCGAGGTGGTGTGCAAAGTGAGAGGGTTAGGGAAAATGATTTGGTAAACAGAGAAGAGGTAGTAAAAGCTTTGCGGAAGATGAAAGCCGGCAAGGCAGCAGGTTTGGATGGTATTGCAGTGGAATATATTAAAAAAGGGGGTGACTGCATTGTTGACTGGTTGATAAGGTTATTTAATGTATGTATGATTCATGGTGAGGTGCTTGAGTATTGGCAAAATGCGTGATAGTGCCATTGTATAAAGGCAAAGGGGATAAGAGTGAGTGCTCAAATTACAGAGGTATAAGTTTGTTGAGGATTCCTGGTAAATTATATGGGAGGGTATTGATTGAGAGGGTGAAGGCATGTACAGAGCATCAGATTGGGGAAGAGCAGTGTGGTTTCAGAAGTGGTAGAGGATGTCTGGATCAGGTGTTTGCTTTGAAGAATGTATGTGAGAAATACTTAGAAAAGCAAATGGATTTGTATGTAGCATTTATGGATCTGGAGAAGGCATATGATAGAGTTGATAGAGATGCTCTGTGGAAGGTACTAAGAATATATGGTGAGGGAGGCAAGTTGTTAGAAGCAGTGAAGAGTTTTTTTCGAGGATGTAAGGCATGTGTACATGTAGGAAGAGAGGAAAGTGATTGGTTCTCAGTGAATGTAGGTTTGCGGCAGGGGTGTGTGATGTCTCCATGGTTGTTTAATTTGTTTATGGATGGGGTTGTTAGGGAGGTGAATGCAAGAGTTTTGGAAAGAGGGGCAAGTATGCAGTCTGTTGGGGATGAGAGAGCTTGGGAAGTAAGTCAGTTGTTGTTCGCTGATGATACAGCGTTGGTGGCTGATTCATGTGAGAAACTGCAGAGGCTGGTGACTGAGTTTGGTAAAGTGTGTGAAAGAAGAAAGTTAAGAGTAAATGTGAATAAGAGCAAGGTTATTAGGTACAGTAGGGTTGAGGGTCAAGTCAGTTGGGAGGTAAGTTTGAATGGAGATAAACTGGAGGAAGTAAAGTGTTTTAGATATCTGGAAGTGGATCTGTCAGCGGATGGAACCATGGAAGCGGAAGGTGAATCATAGGGTGGGGGAGGGGGCGAAAATCCTGGGAGCCTTGAAGAATGTGTGGAAGTTGAGAACATGATCTCGGAAAGCAAAAATGGCTATGTTTGAAGGAATAGTGGTTCCAACAATGTTGTATGGTTGCGAGGCGTGGGCTATGGATGGGGTTGTGCGCAGGAGGGTGGATGTGCTGGAAATGAGATGTTTGAGGACAATGTGTGGTGTGAGGTGGTTTGATCGAGTAAGTAATGTAAGGGTAAGAGAGATGTGTGGAAATAAAAAGAGCGTGGTTGAGAGAGCAGAAGAGGGTGTTTTGAAAATGGTTTGGGCACATGGAGAGAATGAGTGAGGAAAGATTTACCAAGAGGATATATGTGTCGGAGGTGGAGGGAACGAGGAGAAGTGGGAGACCAAATTGGAGGTGGAAAGATGGAGTGAAAAAGATTTTGTGTGATCAGGGCCTGAACATGCAGGAGGGTCAAAGGCGGGCAAGGAATAGAGTGAATTGGATCGATGTGGTATACCGGGGTTGACGTGCTGTCAATGGATTGAATCAGGGCATGTGAAGCGTTTGGGGTAAACCGTGGAAAGTTGTGTAGGGCCTGGATGTGGAAAGGGACCTATGGTTTCGGTCATTATTGCATGACAGCTAGAGACTGAGTGTGAACGAATGGGGCCTTTGTTGTCTTTTCTTAGTGCTACTCACACACATTGGGGGGGGGGGGGGATGGTATTCCATGTGTGGCGAGGTGGCGATGGGAATGAATAAAGGCAGGGAGTGTGAATTGTGTGCATGGTTATATATGTATGTGTCTGTGTGTGTATATATATGTGTACATTGAGATGAATAGGTATGTATATTTGCGTGTGTGGGCGTGTGTGTGTGTACATTGTGTATGACGGTTGGTTGTGCCATTTCTTTCATCTGTTTCCTTGCGCTACCTCGCAAACGCGGGAGACTGCGACAAACCAAAATAAATAGATATAAATAAATATGTTGAAATGTATAGGTATGTATATGTGTGTGTTTTGACGTTTATATGTATGCGTGTGTATGTGGGTGGGTTGGGCCTTTTCTTTCGTCTGTTTCCTTGCGCTACCTTGCTAACGCGTGAGGCAGCGACTGAGTATAATAAATAGATAATTTTGATGAGAGCGAAGAGGAGTTGCATAAGGTCATAAGGTTGTTTTATGATGTGTGCAAGCATAGGCAATTGAGGGTAAGTGTGAGTGAAAATATAGCTATGGTTTTGGAAGGAAATATAGTGCACGTATAGATTTTGCAAAACACTGAAGAGTGGAAGAAGAAAGTGTACTAAACTGTTATTGATATGGGGAAGAACAACTGGAAAAAGTGAAAGAATTTAAGGTTTATGAGCTATCTTGGTTAGGTTTGGTGTGATAGAAGCAGAGATAAGGGAGAGAGTACAGGGTAGAAGAGCTGTTGGTTCCCATAATAGAATGATAAAGCATATCAGTGTAAATATGAAAGTGAAGAAAGGATTAAAGGACAGCATATTCTTACCCAAGATGACCTATGCAGTCAGAACATGGGCATGGAATGAGTCACAGAGCTATTTGAGAGTAGCATGTGGTATGACTAGATTAAATGAAGAGTGAATGAGGGGGTGTATGAGAGATTTAGTATGGCAGGGAGTGGTAGAGTGGGTGTAATGTGATAATTTGAGATAGTTTGGGCATGTGAAAAGAATACAAGATGAAGAGTTTACAAGGAGAGTGTATGACGGTACAGTTAAAGTGTATGATGTGAGAGGAAGTCCACATAAGACATGGGGAAATAGAGTGGAAGAGTATTGGAGGGAGAGAAATGGTGGAAGAATGCATGGAATGGGTGTATATGAGGGAGGCATGTAAGGACAGGGAGAAGTGGAGGCTTTTTTGCTGTGGCCACCCCCATGATGGGAGTTCCTGGAGGGAGTGGTCATCAGAGATAGATGGATAGATTGGTAGTGGTCATCTTCTGAAAAAGGTGAAGAGACCTTATGCCATAAGAGCAGTTTTTTACTTTTGATTCATTTAGTTATATACTTTACCAGGTTTGAAAGATGTAGACTGATTCTCAGTGGGCAGTTCAGAATGCATGGAATGATGTGTACAAGGGAGGCATATAAGGACAGGTATAAGTGGAGACTGTTTTGCTGTGGCCACCCTTATGATGGGAATTACTAGAGAGTGGATGTCAGAGATAGATTTATGGATTAGTAGGGATCAACTTCAGAGAAATGTGAAAAGACCTTATGCTTTAAAAACAGTTTTTAACTTTTATTTCACATAGATCTATACTTTGCCAGGTTTGGAACATGCGGACTAATTCTCGGTGGTCAGTTCAGACTTTAGTGGGTCACTCTGGCATGGTACGCTGTCTTCACTTGGCTGGCAATCGTCTCGTCAGTGGCTCAGCAGATGCTACAATCAAGGTAACTTGTACTTTGGACTTGTAAAAGGTATTTTACTGTAAGCATTAGACATCTTTTCTTTGTAGGCAAATGTTCTCAGTTGTTATAAAGGGATTCTGTAACTTGATATATAACATTTATACTGATATTATTGTTCTTGCACTGGTTTCCAGGTATGGGATGTAGAAGAAACCAGTCAGTGGTCATCAATTAATTGTAAAGTCACAATGATCGGACATTCTTCAACTGTTCGATGTCTTCAGGTAAGATTATATGAAGTTATGAGGGTATGTAGATACTGCCATATGGCCTTCTCTTCCATTTATAGTAGTTTATTTCTAATTTTTCTCAAAAATGTTAAATGAAGTATGTTAAGCCATCATTTCTTATGATTTTCCTTTGATCTTTACCTGCATGTGTAATATCATCAAACAGGTAAGTCATCAACAGGAATTAAGAGGTGCACAGAAATATTGCATAGTACTAAGTATAGAACCAGTGTTATTTTATTCAGTAATAATAGAATTTTAATAGAAAAATAACAGAATTTTCACAGGTTTCTGCATATCAGCTAATATATGTATGATTAAAAAGGAAATTAGATACAATGCTGTCAGATATATTTGAGTCTGTCTGTCTCTGTCTGTCTCTGTCTCTGTCTGTCTCTGTCTCTGTCTGTCTGTCTGTCTGTCTGTCTCTGTCTGTCTGTCTGTCTCTGTCTGTCTGTCTGTCTGTCTCTGTCTGTCTGTCTGTCAGTCTCTGTCTGTCTGTCTGTCTCTGTCTGTCTGTCTCTGTCTGTCTGTCTGTCTCTGTCTGTCTCTGTCTGTCTGTCTGTCTCTGTCTGTCTGTCTGTCTGTCTGTCTCTGTCTGTCTGTCTGTCTCTGTCTGTCTGTCTCTGTCTGTCTGTCTGTCTCTGTCTGTCTCTGTCTCTCTCTCTCTCTCTCTCTCTCTCTCTCTCTCTCTCTCTCTCTCTCTCTCTCTCTCTCTGTCTCTCTCTCTGTCTCTCTCTCTCTCTCTGTCTCTCTCTCTCTCTCTCTCTCTCTCTCTCTCTCTCTCTCTCTCTCTCTCTCTCTCTCTCTCTCTCTCTCTCTCAGGAATCTGTCTGCTTGTCTATATCTCTAACTCTCTGTATGTAACTTTCTATCTTTTTATCTGTCTATCTTTTATCGTTACTCCTGTCCCATTTCAGTGGGATGGATTGGATCCATTAACTAGACCACATAGTACTTAGCAAGCTACAGTGTCACATGATTGCTGTGTGGCCTGTGGCATCTCTAGGGTGGAGTGTTTTGATAACTGTTTCTTTCCCTACACTTGAAGCTCTGGAACTCTCCATCCTCTCATGTTTCTCCCAATATCTATGACCTGGCGCATAACAAAAGACAAATTTTTCATTTTCTCCAGTATATGTACACACTTTTGCTCATCTCTTTTTCTTCTCTTTCATTGACTTCTTTATGTTTTAATTAAGGCCTATCCTTGATGTGGACTTTTGTCCCTGAATGGAGCCATGAGGAAAAAAAATTGCACCACCTCTGCAACATTGCTTGACCACTTTATTTTTTTCTTCAGTGTTCAGTGTGTGAATATATAAAATGAACTTCTACACATATAAAAGTGTTTAATTTTTACTTTATATACTAAGTTGATTTATGAGTTGAGACAAAAGTATCCATTTATATTGCTTTCATACTCAAAATGCTTCCAGTGCACTTGACCATGAATCGTATACATGAATGATAACCACGAAGAAAATGAAGGTTTCCTCAGCTGTTATATACAAGGAAGAAAGTGGAAGTTGCAAAATAGAAAAAGACAGAAAAGCAGACACAAGGGAATGTAGTATCAGGTAGAGAAGTGAGAACACAGCGATAGTGGGGACTTTAAGATTATGTAAAACCACCATTTGAAGGCTGTATGTGTATGTGGCGAAAGGAAAGTATTGATTGTAGGCTGCAAGTATTTCTGAAGGAATAATGTTTTCCTGCTGGTGTTTTCTGTTCCAATGATTGTTTTTCTTTTGCCGTCTCATTATAATCCAGTTTAGTGATTTCACATGTTCTTGACATTACAAATTCTTAAGTAAGAAAAATTTTCCATTGCTCTCTTAATTCAACTCTCTCTCTCACTCATGAAATATAAATCAAACAAGCATGGAGTCGGAAGCAAAGAAAATCAGTAAGTATTAACAACAGCCCATCCGTGAAGCTATATATGATAAGATGTTCAGTGAGAGACAAAGGTGAAATGATTGACAGAATGAATAAAGAAATTGGTAGTTAATCAAATTCTATAGAAGTAAGCAAATTTCTAGAAGATGCACTGAATAGAATGGGAGAGAAAAATAGATAAAAGATTTTATTAGTTAGAATGACAAAAAATTCCAGTATAGCAAAGCCTCTGGGAAACATTGCACTGGAGTTACCCTCTGATGGTAGTCAGTCAAGGGTGAGGCATAAAAGGCTAAGAAGCAGCACTTTAGTCTACCAGTTACATCATGGAGTAAAAGGATGAGTGATTAAGGGTGATGATGATGAATGTAAATGGGGTGACTGGTAAGAGTAAAAGGAGGGAGCTTGCCGAGAAATTTAAAAGTTATAGTTTGGACATGCTGGGGATTAGGAAACCCATTTTCTTGGGCAGGGTGTATGGAAATTATGAACACAAGTTATGAGAAGATGTGAAAGGAATGGTATGGATGGGAACGAATGAAAATTTTCAGGAAAGAAGGATGTGCAATTGTGCTATCACCGAGGGTATTGAAAGGTGTTACAGAGCATGGATAAAATGGATCAAGAATAGTGTGGGTGAAATAAGTATGCACAGTATGTGCTAGTGAATATGAAGAGTGTGTGAGATAAGAATGAAATATTTCTGGAGAATTTTGAATGACCACATTCATGGTTTTCAGGAGAAGAGAAAGGTGGTGGTAATAGGTGACATTGATGTGAAGGTGGGATGTGATGAAATTTGTGAGATAGTTGGTAAACATGGAGTTCTTGGAGTAAATGAAAATGGAAGTAATTTTGTGGATGTTTATGCCGAGAGGGTTTTATTCTCTACAAATACCTTTTGCCAGTTGAGAGGATTTTTTGGAGACTGATCATTCCACAGATCCTGTAGGGGTGAGGATCAGGTGGAAGTGGAGATATGGTGTAAGGATGAATAGAGAGGTAAAAATGTTGGCAAGTGAGAAGAAGAATCAGAAGGAATAGAAGGAGGGTGACTTAAAATTGGAAGTGCAGTAAATATAGGGATGCAGTCATGTGTGAATGTGTTTCAGATGTGTAGAGAAAGACTGTGAAGGTTGTAGAATTAGTAATTGGATACAAGGGAAATGCATGGTGGATGGAAGAGATTAGAAATGCTG
The DNA here is from genome assembly GCF_036320965.1 of Panulirus ornatus. NCBI lineage: Eukaryota > Metazoa > Arthropoda > Malacostraca > Decapoda > Palinuridae > Panulirus > Panulirus ornatus. The sequence goes on from NC_092233.1 coordinate 33,271,522, forward strand.
TGAAAGAGAGGGCAGAAGCATGTGGTAGATTGCTTAAAAGGAATGTTCTTGTAAAAGTTCAGCAAAGAAGGAGAGAAGAATGTAAGATGTGTAAGTGGAATGTTAAGAAGCTGACATAGGAAAACAAAGAAACAGTAGACGAAGAATTGGAAATATTGTCCCTGATTAGAGCCTTGAAAAAGATTTTTCACACAACAGGTGCTCCCTGACTTGTGATGGTCCACTTTATGATTTTTTTATTTTATGATGGTGCAATAGCAGTATGCATTCAGTAGAAACAGTACTTCGAATTTTTAATTTGGTCTTTTTCCGGGCTTCCGATATGTGGTATGATACTCTCTTGTGATGCTGCACAGTTGCAGTGAGTTGCAGCTTCCAGTCAGCCATGCGATAACAAGTGTAAGCAACCTTTACTGTAGTGTACTGTATTGCTTGCAGTTTTTGCATTTTGTGTTTGGTGTTTTTGCATCCCATCATGTTTACAAAATGCCCATCTGTGTCTCCTGCCTCTGGTGAGAAGAGGAAAGGAATTACTCTTGAAATGAAATTGAAGATGATTGCCCAGCATGAAGGTGGCAAGCCAGTAATGGCCATCACACGTGAGTTTGGACTTTCGCAATCAATTATCTTGACCATCTTAAAGGATAAGAAGTGAATCATTGGTGCATTGAAGTCTTCAGCATTGGTTAAATCCACTGTCATCACAAAGAAAAGAGCTGGGCTGATTGATGATTTGGAAAAATTACTTGTCACATGGATGGAAGACATACAGAATACAGAAGCACATACCATGTAGCCAATGGATGATCCAGGCTAAGGCAAGAAGTCTTTTTGGTACGCTGAAATGGTGTGCTGATGATCATACGTATACACAAATGCTTACAGCAAGTCATGGGTAGTTCCAACGCTTCGAGAGGTGTCATGATTTTCATAATGTAAAGGTTAGTGGTAAGGCAGCAAGTGGTGACACTGAAGGTGCTGAAGGTTTTAAGGAAAAGCTGCAATTGATAATTGTAGCTGAGAATTGTTAGTGTTCTGAGAAGGTTTAAGGTAGGCTAGGCTAAGCTATGATGTTTGATAAGTTAGATGTACAGTATTAAATGTATTTTCGAATTTTGATATTTTCAAGTTATGACAGGGTTTATCAGAAGCTAACCCCTTTGTAAGTTGGCACCGGTACATATATGGTATCTCTCAACCACTTTTTTTTTCTTCTTTCAATATTCAGTGTATGAAAGTGTAACATGAGCTGAGTGAAAAAGATTTTGAGTGATTGGGGTCGGAACATGCAGGATGGTGAAAGGTGTGTACTGGATTGAATGAACTATAACAGTGTGGTATACAGGGGTCAACATGCTATCGGTGGACTGGACCAGGGTATGTAAAGTGTCCAGGATAAATTGTGGAAAAGTCTGTGGGGCCTAGCTGTGGTTTTGATGCATTACACATGACACCTAGAAAATGGATGCGAGCGGATGTGGCCTTTCTTCGTCTGTTCCTGATGCCACCTTATTAATGTGGGAAACAGCAATCCTTAGAAGAAAAAAGGAAAAACCATCCACACCTCTTCTTTGCCACATTTCATCTTATGCAAGGCTTTCACCATCGCTTTTCTCTTCACGATTTTCCATGACTGTCACTTTTCATATCACCTCAACCCAAACACCCTACATCTGCCACCCTCTCATCAAATACATTCAACATTCCTTCAAAATAGTCACTTTGTTTCTTCCTCACTTCTTTACTACCTGTTACCTCTTTCCCTTTTGACTCTTTCACCAATGTTCCTATTTGTTCTCTTATTTTTCTTACTGTTTACCTCCTTCCAAAATATCTTACTCTTCCTGAAATTTACTGATACCCACTCCACTCTTATTTTTCCTGTTTTTCAACCCTTGCTCCTTCCACTTGACTTTCTGTTTCTTTCTCATGTATATCTCGAAATCTTTTGCACTCATTTCTTCTAAGGATTGCCGGTATACCTCTCTTTACAATTTCATTAGCAATTTTACTTTGTCATCCCGCCAATCACTACCCTTTCTAACCTATTCACCTCCCATGTTATGCATGCCATATGTATCTCACACATGCCAACATTGCTTCCCTAAACACCTCCCATTCCTCACCCACCCCCCAAGTTTCGTGAACTCTCACCTTTTGGTGTTCTGCACAAAGATTCTCATTCTTCATACGTCTCTTCCAAGGTCACTTACTTTCACCACTCTCTTCTTACCCACATTTCCCCTTTTCTGAAAACCTCTATGAATCTCCACCCTCACCTCTACAAGGTAAAGATCAGACATCCCACCATTGTCCCTTTCAGCACATTTGCATCCAAGAGTGTCCCTCTTTTATGCTTATTGATTAGTATGTAATCCAGATCATGCCCACTGGCCTTCTTTCCTATTCATATAAGTATACTTTTGTATTTCCCTAACCTAAACTAACCAAGGACAGTATTTACAAAAAAAACCCTGTCTGCCTCTCCGTACATTTTTAAAGGCCATCTTACTTTTATGTTTTATTACTTTATCTGTCCTATGTTTGGCCTTGAGTACTTTCTGGAAACATACGGGAATAGAAATGGCAAGGTTCCTGAGGTATTCTAGGTCCATTTTTGGGTCCATAGTGTCTTAATGTCCTGAATCAGGCGAGGCACTGATGAGATGCTACAGAAAGCAGCTTCCTGATAGTGCATTATGAGTGCCCAGTGTGCCTAGAAGTCTCAGGTGTACCCACATTTTCTTGCCTTCAGACAGGAATTTGGGCTTTCTCCTGTATAGAAAGGTAAGATACAGCTATCTTGAAGTACAGGTGGAAGCGAAATTCCTGAAATAAAGTGGCAGCCTGGAAGAGTGAAGAGCATCATTCCCTCAAGATATCCTGAGGCACACTGAGGTGGGTTGGGGGTGCTTACACCATTAGAAATGTTAGTATCAGTGTCAAGTTATGCAATGATTTCTTCCTGAGAGCGTCATATGCTTGTTCCCACTATGAACTTTAACTGTGTATTCCCTAAGAAAATATATTGATGGTGGACATGGCTTTTTGTGCACACTGTTTTCATAATCATCAGTCATTTTTCAGCACAGAAGTCCAGGAGCTATTCACTATAACCCCTCACAAAACTGGATACCCTATTTCTCTCATTTGTACCCTTAACTGCCACATTACTTACATTTGCATTTAAATCACCCATCACTAATACCCAGAATCTTGCATCAAAACTGCAGTCACTCTCCCAGCTGCTCCAGCACTTGCCTCTCAATATCTTTCTTTTCATGGTCAGGTGCATAAGCACTACTGATATTACCCCATTTCATGCCTTCAATTTTCATTTTTGTCCATCTCTCTATCTATCTTTTTTTTTTTTTTTGCTTTGTCGCTTTCTCCCGCGTTTGCGAGGTAGCGCAAGGAAACAGACGAAAGAAATGGCCCAACCCACCCCCATGCACATGTATATACATACATCCACACACGCAACCATACATACCTACACAGCTTTCCATGGTTTACCCCAGACGCTTCACATGCCCTGATTCAATCCACTGACAGCACGTCAACCCCGGTATACCACATCGCTCCAATTCACTCTATTCCTTGCCCTCCTTTCGCCCTCCTGCATGTTCAGGCCCCGATCACACAAAATCTTTTTCACTCCATCTTTCCACCTCCAATTTGGTCTCCCTCTTCTCCTCGTTCCCTCCACCTCCGACACATATATCCTCTTGGTCAATCTTTCCTCACTCATTCTCTCCATGTGCCCAAACCATTTCAAAACACCCTCTTCTGCTCTCTCAACCACGCTCTTTTTATTTCCACACATCTCTCTTACCCTTACGTTACTTACTCGATCAAACCACCTCGCACCACACATTGTCCTCAAACGTCTCATTTCCAGCACATCCATCCTCCTGCGCACAACTCTATCCATAGCCCACGCCTCGCAACCATACAACATTGTTGGAACCACTATTCCTTCAAACATACCCATTTTTGCTTTCGGAGATAATGTTCTCGACTTCCACACATTCTTCAAGGCTCCCAGAATTTTCGCCCCCTCCCCCACCCTATGATCCACTTCCGCTTACATGGTTCCATCCGCTGCCAGATCCACTCCCAGATATCTAAAACACTTCACTTCCTCCAGTTTTTCTCCATTCAAACTTACCTCCCAATTGACTTGACCCTCAACCCTACTGTACCTAATAACCTTGCTCTTATTCACATTTACTCTTAACTTTCTTCTTCCACACACTTTACCAAACTCAGTCACCAGCTTCTGCAGTTTCTCACATGAATCAGCCACCAGCGCTGTATCATCAGCGAACAACAACTGACTCACTTCCCAAGCTCTCTCATCCCCAACAGACTTCATACTTGCCCCTCTTTCCAAAACTCTTGCATTTACCTCCCTAACAACCCCATCCATCTATCTATCTATCATTATTTATTTATTCATTTATTATATATTGTCGCTGCCTCTCATGTCAGTGAGGTGGCGCAAGGAGACAAACGAAAGATTGGCCCAACCCACCCACATACACTTGTATATACATACAAATCCACACACGCACATATACATACCTATACATTTCAATGTATACATATATATACATACACAGACATATACATACATACACATGTACATGATTCATACTTGCTGCCTTTGTTCATTCCTTTCACCTCTCCGCCACGCATGAAATGACACCCCCTTCCCCCCCGCACATGTGAGAGGTAGTGCTAGGAAAAAACGACAAAGGCCACATTCGTTCACACTCAGTCTCTAGCTGTCATGTATGATGCACCAAAACCACAGCTTCCCTTCCACATCCAGGCCCCACAAAACTTTCCATGGTTTATCCCAGACGCTTCACATGCTCTTGTTCAATCCATTGACGGCACGTCGACCCCGGTATACCACATCATTCCAGTTCACTCTCTTCCTTGCACACCTTTCACCCTCCTGCATGTTCAGGCCCCGATCGCTCAAAATCTTTTTCACTCCATCCCTCCAACTCCAGTTTGGCCTCCCACTTCTCTTTCCCTCCACCTATGACACATATATCCTCTTTGTCAATCCTTCCTCACTCATTCTCTCCATGAGACCAAACCATTTCAAAACACCTTTTTCTGCTCTCTCAACCTCACTCTTTTTATTTCCACACATCTCTCTTACCCTTTCATTACTTACTTGATCAAACCACCTCACATGATATATTGTCCTCAGACATCTCATTTCCAACACATCCACCCTCCTCTGCACAATCCTATGTATATCCCACACCTCGCAACCAAATAACATTGTTGGAACCACTACTCTTTCAAACATACCCATTTTTGCTTTCCGAGATAATGTTCTCGTCTTCCACACATTCTTCAATGCTCCCAGAACCTTTGCTCCCTCCCCCACCCTGTGAATCGCTTCCGCTTACATTGTTCCATCTGCTGCCAAATCCACTCCCAGATATCTAAAACACTTCACTTCCTCCAGTTTTTCTCCATTCAAACTTGCTCACGGTTAACTTGTCCCTCAACCCTACTGTACCTAATAGCCTTGCTCAAGAGAAAGATGCAAGTGGTTAAAAAGAAGGCAAAAGAGAGTTGGGGTGAGAGAGTATCTTTAGATTTTAGGGAGAGTAAAAAGATGTTTTGGAAGGAGGTGAATAAAGTGCATAAGACAAGAGAACAAATGGGAACATTGGTGAAGGGGGCTAATGAGGAGGAAATAACTAGTGGTGAAGTGAGAAGATAGAGTGGCAGATATAGGGTGTTTTGGTTGAGGTGGTGTGCAAAGTAATAGGGTCAGGGAAAATGGTTTGGTAGACAGAGAAGAGGTAGTGAAAGCTTTGTGGAAGATGAAAGCTGGCAAGGTGGCGGGTTTGGATGGTATTGCAGTGGAATTCTTTAAAAAGGGAGGTGACTTTGTTGTTGACTGGTTGGTAAAGATATACATTGTATGTATGTTTCATGGTAAAGTGCCTGAGGATTAGCGGAATGCATGCATAGTGCCATTGTACAAAGGCAAAGGGGATAAAGGTGAGTGTTCAAATTACAGAGGTATAAGTTTGTTGAGTATTCCTGGGAAATTATATGGGAAGGTATTGATTGAGATGGTGAAGGCATGTACAGAGCATCAGATTGGGGAAAAGCAGTGTGGTTTCAGAGGTGATAGAGGATGTGTGGATCAGGTGTTTGCTTTGAAGAATGTATGTGAGAAATACTTAGAAAAACAGATGGACTTGATTGTAGTATTCTTGAATCTGGAGAAGGCATATGATAGAGTTGATAGAGATGCTCTGTGGAAGGTATTAAGAGTATATGGTGTGGGAGGTAAGCTGCTAGAAGCAGTGAAATGTTTTTATCAAGGATGTAAGGCATGTGTACGAGTAGGAAGAGATGAAAGTGATTGGTTCCCAGCAGATGTCGGTTTGCGTCACAGGTGGGTGATGTCTCCATGGTTGTTTAATTTGTTTATGGAAGGAATTGTTTGAAGGAATAATGGTTCCAACAATGTTATATGGTTGCAAGGCATGGGCTATAGACAGGATAGTGTGGAGGAGGGTGGATGTGTTGGAAATGAAATGTTTGAGGACAATATGTGGTGTGAGGTGGTTTGATCAAGTAATGAAAGGGTAAGAGAGATGTGTGGTAATAAAATGAGTGTGGTTGAGAGAGCAGAGGAGGCTGCATTGAAATGGTTTGGTCACATGGAGAGAATGAGTGAGGAAAGATTGACATGGAGGCTATATGTGTCAGTGGTGGAGGGAACGAGGAGAAGTGTGAGACCAATTTGGAGTGGGAAGGATGGAGTGAAAAAGATTTTGAGCGATTGGGGTTTGAACATACAGGAGGGTGGAAGGCATGCAAGGAATAGAGTGAATTGGAATGATGTGGTATACTGGGGTCATCATGCTGTCAATAGATTGAAGAAGGGCATGTGAAGCATCTGGGGTACACCATGGAAAGTTTTGTGGGGCCTGGATGTGGAAAGGGAGCTGTGGTTTCAGTGCATTACACATGACAGCTAGAGACTGAGTGTGAATGAATGTGGCCTTTGTTGTCTTTTCCTAACACTCCCTAGTGCGTGTGTGGGGGGAGGGGGGTGCCATATCATGTGTGGTGGGGTGGCGACGGGAATGGATGAAGGCAGCAAGTATGAATATGTACGTTTATGTATGTATATGTTTGTGTATGGATATATATGTATTCATTGAAATATATCGGTATGTATATGTGCATGTGATGGTGTTTATGTATATACATGTGTCTGTAGGTGGGTTGGGCCATTCTTTCGTCTGTTTCCTTGCTATTTCATGTGTGGTGGAGTGGTGACAAGGCAGCAAGTATGAATATGTACATGTGTATATATGTATAGGTACACCATCGAATTTCTGGCAACTGATTGTTCAGCACCTCCTTTAGTCCAGACAAAATTATGTGAGGGAACTTGAAATTACTGGGGCCACCAGACTACTTTACTGGGCGGCCACAAATGGTGTTGTGTGTAGGGTGTACTTATTTACATTCTTTACATTGCACTTGTTGGTGGTGATACTGCAATTCTGTGTTATTCTTAGCTTATTTTGCTAGAATTTAACCCTAGTTCTGGCTTTTAATACATATAAGAGTGTCAGTCATGATTTCAGACATAAACACCAGTCTATATCGATTGAAGATAAAGTAGAACTGTTGAAAAAAATGGACCATGGTGTTTTGGTGCATAAGCTGTGTGATATCTACAGTATTGGTTTGTCAACAGTTTTTGATATAAAGAAGCAAAGGGGGAAAATATTGAAATTCTATGCATTCAGCGATTCCAAAAAGCAAATGATCGAGTGATGATGGAATGGTTTTGATAGCGTCAGAGTGATGGAGTGGACTTGTCAGGTAGCATGATAATGGACCAGGCTAAGTTGTTCCATATTTATTTATTTTATTATTTATTTTGCTTTGTCGCTGTCTCCCGCATTTGCGAGGTAGCGCAAGGAAACAGACAAAAGAAATGGCCCAACCCACCCCCGTACACATGTATATACATACACGTCCACACACGCAAATATACATAACCCTACATCTCAATGTACACATATATATACACACATAGAAACATATACACATGCACACAATTCACACTGTCTGCCTTTATTCATTCCCATCGCCACCTCACCACACATGGAATAACATCCCCCTCCCCCCACATGTGTGCGAGGTAGCGCTAGGAAAAGACAATAAAGGCCCCATTTGTTCACACTCAGTCTCTAGCTGTCATGCAATAATGCCCGAAACCACAGCTCCCTTTCCACATCCAGGCCCCGCAAAACTTTCCATGGTTTACCCCAGACGCTTCACATGCCCTGATTCAATCCACTGACAGCACGTCAACCCCGGTATACCACATCGATCCAATTCACTCTATTCCTTGCCCGCCTTTCACCCTCCTGCATGTTCAGGCCCCTATCACTCAAAATCTTTTTCACTCCATCTTTCCACCTCCAATTTGGTCTCCCACTTCTCTCGTTCCCTCCACCTCCAACACATATATCCTCTTGGTCAATCTTTCCTCACTCATTCTCTCCATGTGCCCAAACCATTTCAAAACACCCTCTTCTGCTCTCTCAACCACGCTCTTTTTATTTCCACACATCTCTCTTACCCTTACATTACTTACTCGATCAAACCACCTCACACCACATATTGTCCTCAAACATCTCATTTCCAGCACATCCACCCTCCTGCACACAACTCTATCCATAGCCCATGCCTTGCAACCATACAACATTGTTGGAACCACTATTCCTTCAAACATAGCCATTTTTGCTTTCTGAGATAATGTTCTCGACTTCCACACATTCTTCAAGGCTCCCAGGATTTTCGCCCCCTCCCCCACCCTATGATTCACTTCCGCTTCCATGGTTCCATCCGCTACCAGATCCACTTCCAGATATCTAAAACACTTTACTTCCTCCAGTTTTTCTCCATTCAAACTTACCTCCCAATTGACTTGACCCTCAACCCTACTGTACCTAATAACCTTGCTCTTATTCACATTTACTCTGAACTTTCTTCTTTCACACACTTTACCAAACTCAGTCACCAGCTTCTGCAGTTTCTCACATGAATCAGCCACCAGCGCTGTATCATCAGCGAACAACAACTGACTCACTTCCCAAGCTCTCTCATCCACAACAGACTTCATACTTGCCCCTCTTTCCAAAACTCTTGCATTCACCTCCCTAACAACCCCATCCATAAACAAATTAAACAACCATGGAGACATCACACACCCCTGCCGCAAACCTACATTCACTGAGAACCAATCACTTTCTCTCTTCCTACACGTACACATGCCTTACATCCTCGATAAAAACTTTTCACTGCTTCTAACAACTTGCCTCCCACACCATATATTCTTAATACCTTCCACAGAGCATCTCTATCAACTCTATCATATGCCTTCTCCAGATCCATAAATGCTACATACAAATCCATTTGCTTTTCTAAGTATTTCTCACATACATTCTTCAAAGCAAACACCTGATCCACACATCCTCTACCACTTCTGAAACCACACTGCTCTTCCCCAATCTGATGATCTGTACATGCCTTCACCCTCTCAATCAATACCCTCCCATATAATTTGCCAGGAATACTCAACAAACTTATACCTCTGTAATTTGAGCACTCACTCTTATCCCCTTTGCCTTTGTACAATGGCACTATGCACGCATTCCGCCAATCCTCAGGCACCTCACCATGAGTCATACATACATTAAATAACCTTGCCAACCAGTCAACAATACAGTCACCCCCTTTTTTAATAAATTCCACTGCAATGCCATCCAAACCTGCTGCCTTGCCGGCTTTCATCTTCCGCAAAGCTTTTACTACCTCTTCTCTGTTTACCAACTCATTTTCCCTGACCCTCGCACTTTGCACACCACCTCGACCAAAACACCCTATATCTGCCACTCTATCATCAAACACATTCAACAAACCTTCAAAATACTCACTCCATCTCCTTCTCACATCACCACTTCTTGTTATCACCTCCCCATTTGCGCCCTTCACTGAAGTTCCCATTTGCTCCCTTGTCTTACGCACTTTATTTACCTCCTTCCAGAACATCTTTTTATTCTCCCTAAAATTTAATGATACTCTCTCACCCCAACTCTCATTTGCCCTTTTTTTCACCTCTTGCACCTTTCTCTTGACCTCCTGTCTCTTTCTTTTATACGTCTCCCACTCAATTACATATATATATATATTTTTTTTTTTTTTTTTTTATACTTTGTCGCTGTCTCCCGCGTTTGCGAGGTAGCGCAAGGAAACAGACGAAAGAAATGGCCCAACCCCCCCTCATACACATGTATATAAATACGTCCACACACGCAAATATACATACCTACACAGCTTTCCATGATTTACCCCAGACGCTTCACATGTCTTGATTCAATCCACTGACAGCACGTCAACCCCGGTATACCACATTGCTCCAATTCACTCTATTCCTTGCCCTCCTTTCACCCTCCTGCAAGTTCAGGCCCCGATCACACAAAATCTTTTTCACTCCATCTTTCCACCTCCAATTTGGTCTCCCTCTTCTCCTCGTTCCCTCCACCTCCGACACATATATCCTCTTGGTCAACCTTTCCTCACTCATTCTCTCCATGTGCCCAAACCATTTCAAAACACCCTCTTCTGCTCTCTCAACCACGCTCTTTTTATTTCCACACATCTCTCTCACCCTTACGTTACTTACTCGATCAAACCACCTCACACCACACATTGTCCTCAGACATCTCATTTCCAGCACATCCATCCTCCTGCGCACAACTCTATCCATAGCCCACGCCTCACAACCATACAACATTGTTGGAACCACTATTCCTTCAAACATACCCATTTTTGCTTTCCGAGATAATGTTCTCGACTTCCACACATTCTTCAAGGCTCCCAGAATTTTCGCCCCCTCCCCCACCCTATGGTCCACTTCTGCTTCCATGGTTCCATCCGCTGCCAGATCCACTCCCAGATATCTAAAACACTTCACTTCCTCCAGTTTTTCTCCATTCAAACTCACCTCCCAATTTACTTGACCCTCAACCCTACTGTACCTAATAACCTTGCTCTTATTCACATTTACTCTTAACTTTCTTCTTCCACACACTTTATCAAACTCCGTCACCAGCTTCTGCAGTTTCTCACATGAATCAGCCACCAGCGCTGTATCATCAGCGAACAACAACTGACTCACTTCCCAAGCTCTCTCATCCCCAACAGACTTCATACTTGCCCCTCTTTCCAAAACTCTTGCCTTTACCTCCCTAACAACCCCATCCATAAACAAATTAAACAACCATGGAGACATCACACGCCCCTGCCGCAAACCTACATTCACTGAGAACCAATCACTTTCCTCTCTTCCTACACGTACACATGCCTTACATCCTCGATAAAAACTTTTCACTGCTTCTAACAACTTGCCTCCCACACCATATATTCTTAATACCTTCCACAGAGCATCTCTATCAACTCTATCATATGCCTTCTCCAGATCCATAAATGCTGCATACAAATCCATTTGCTTTTCTAAGTATTTCTCACATACATTCTTCAAAGCAAACACCTGATCCACACATCCTCTACCACTTCTGAAACCACACTGCTCTTCCCCAATCTGATGCTCTGTACATGTCTTCACCCTCTCAATCAATACCCTCCCATACAATTTACCAGGAATACTCAACAAACTTATACCTCTGTAATTTGAGCACTCACTCTTATCCCCTTTTCCTTTGTACAATGGCACTATGCACGCATTCCTCCAATCCTCAGGCACCTCACCATGAGTCATACATACATTAAATAACCTTACCAACCAGTCAGCAATACAGTCACCCCCTTTTTTAATAAATTCCACTGCAATACCATCCAAACCTGCTGCCTTGCCGGCTTTCATCTTCCGCAAAGCTTTCACTACCTCTTCTCTGTTTACCAAATCGTTTTCCCTAACCCTCTCACTTTGCACACCACCTCGACCAAAACACCGTATATCTGCCACTCTATCATCAGACACATTCAACAAACCTTCAAAATACTCACTCCATCTCCTTCTCACATCACCACTACTTGTATATATATATATATATATATATATATATATATATATTTTTTTTTTGTCGCTGTCTCCCGCATTTGTGAGGTAGCGCAAGGAAACAGACGAAAGAAATGGCCCAACCCCATACACATGTATATACATACGTCCACACACGCAAATATACATACCTACACAGCTTTCCATGGTTTACCCCAGACGCTTCACATGCCCTGATTCAATCCACTGACAGCACGTCAACCCCGGTATACCACATCGCTCCAATTCACTCTATTCCTTGCCCTCCTTTCACCCTCCTGCATGTTCAGGCCCCGATCACACAAAATCTTTTTCACTCCATCCTTCCACCTCCAATTTGGTCTCCCTCGTCTCCTCGTTCCCTCCACCTCCGACACATATATCCTCTTGGTCAATCTTTCCTCACTCATTCTCTCCATGTGCCCAAACCATTTCAAAACACCCTCTTCTGCTCTCTCAACCACGCTCTTTTTATTTCCACACATCTCTCTTACCCTTACGTTACTTACTCGATCAAACCACCTCACACCACACATTGTCCTCAAACATCTCATTTCCAGCACATCCATCCTCCTGGGCACCACTCTATCCATAGCCCACGCCTCGCAACCATACAACATTGTTGGAACCACCATTCCTTCAAACATACCCATTTTTGCTTTCCGAGATAATGTTCTCGACTTCCACACATTCTTCAAGGCTCCCAGAATTTTTGCCGCCGCCCCCCCCCCCCCCCCAATCCTATGATCCACTTCCGCTTACATGGTTCCATCCGCTGCCAGATCCACTCCCAGATATCTAAAACACTTTACTTCCTCCAGTTTATCTCCATTCAAACTCACCTCCCAATTGAATTGACCCTCAACCCTACTGTACCTAATAACCTTGCTCTTATTCACATTTACTCTTAACTTTCTTCTTTCACACACTTTACCAAACTCAGTCACCAGCTTCTGCAGTTTCTCACATGAATCGGCCACCAGCGCTGTATCATCAGCAAACAACAACTGACTCACTTCCCAAGCTCTCTCATCCCCAACAGACTTCATACTTGCCCCTCTTTCCAAAACTCTTGCCTTTACCTCCCTAACAACCCCATCCATAAACAAATTAAACAACCATGGAGACATCACACACCCCTGCAGCAAACCTACATTCACTGAGAACCAATCACTTTCCTCTCTTCCTACACGTACACAAGCCTTACATCCTCGATAAAAACTTTTCACTGCTTCTAACAACTTGCCTCCCACACCATATATTCTTAATGCCTTCCACAGAGCATCTCTATCAACTCTATCATATGCCTTCTCCAGATCCATAAATGCTACATACAAATCCATTTGCTTTTCTAAGTATTTCTCACATACATTCTTCAAAGCAAACACCTGATCCACACATCCAGCTGATCCACACATCTACCACTTCTGAAACCACACTGCTCTTCCCCAATCTGATGCTCTGTACCTGCCTTCACCCTCTCAATCAATACCCTCCCATATAATTTACCAGGAATACTCAACAAACTTATACCTCTGTAATTTGAGCACTCACTCTTATCCCCTTTGCCTTTGTACAATGGCACTATGCACGCATTCCGCCAATCCTCAGGCACCTCACCATGAGTCATACATACATTAAATAACCTTACCAACCAATCAACAATACAGTCACCCCCTTTTTTAATAAATTCCACTGCAGTACCATCCAAACCTGCTGCCTTGCCGGCTTTCATCTTCCGCAAAGCTTTTAGTACCTCTTCTCTGTTTACCAAATCATTTTCACTAACCCTCTCACTTTGCACACCACCTCGACCAAAACACCCTATATCTGCCACTCTATCATCAAACACATTCAACAAACCTTCAAAATACTCACTCCATCTCCTTCTCACATCACCACTTCTTGTTATCACCTCCCCATTTGCGCCCTTCACTGAAGTTCCCATTTGCTCCCTTGTCTTACGCACTTTATTTACCTCCTTCCAGAACATCTTTTTATTCTCCGTAAAATTTAATGATACTCTCTCACCCCAACTATATATATATATATATATATATATATATATATATATATATATATATATATATAACCAGAGTTTGAACATTATGTGACATTCATTTTTTCATTTCATTTCAAGCTAGAAGTTTCAGTTTTCTACATTGTTTCTTACATTTTTCATATGTATATATATGTATATGTGTGTGTGTGTGTGTGTGTATGTGCGTATGTATGTGTATTTATATGTATATGTATATATATATGTATTATCCCTGGGGATAGGGGTGAAAGAATACAGTCCCTTAGCCTTGCAGTTAGTATGCCTGCCTCTTGCACAAGGGGTCACAGGTTCGATCCTGGCTGTTGGAGCTTTGTATGTTCTATGAAGGTGCGCATTCCTATACACTTTATTCGTATTCATATAACTCCGAGTTGTACAGTCAGGTTCGGTAAAACGCTATCAGCTGGCTATGTGTTCTGTTCGGAAACAACCGATAGACCCCGTTGCTCACCATTGTGAGACGAAGGGTATTCGAGTACTTAGTATTTCGAATAGTTGTTTCCTATTAAACAGTCCCTTAGCCTAGCGGTTAGCATGCCTGCCTCTTGCACAAGGGGTCACAGGTTCGATCCTGGCTGTTGGAGCTTTGTATGTTCTATGAAGGTGCGCATTCATATACACTTTATTCGTATTCATATAACTCCGCGTTGTACAGTCAGGTTCGGTAAAACGCTATCAGTTGGCTATGTGTTCTGTTCAGAAACAACCGATAGACCCCGTTGCTCACCATTGTGAGACGAAGGGTATTCGAGTACTTAGTATTTCGAATAGTTGTTTCCTGTTATACAGTCCCTTAGCCTAGCGGTTAGCATGCCTGCCTCTTGCACAAGGGGTCCCAGGTTCGATCCTGGCTGTTGGAGCTTTGTATGTTCTATGAAGGTGCGCGTTCATATACACTTTATTCGTATTCATATAACTCCACGTTGTACAGTCAGGTTCGGTAAAACGCTATCAGCTGGCTATGTGTTCTGTTCAGAATCAACCGATAGACCCCGTTGCTCACCATTGTGAGATGAAGGGTATTCGAGTACTTAGTATTTCGAATAGTTGTTTCCTATTATACAGTCCCTTAGCCTAGCGGTTAGCATGCCTGCCTCTTGCACAAGGGGTCCCAGGTTCGATCCTGGCTGTTGGAGCTTTGTGTGTTCTATGAAGGTGCGCGTTCATATACACTTTATTCGTATATATATATATATATATATATATATATATATATATATATATATATATATATATATATATTTTTTTTTTTTTCTTTGTCTCACGCATTTGCGAGGTAGCGCAAGGAAACAGACGAAAGAAATGGCCCAACCCACCCCCATACACATGTATATACATACGTCCACACACGCAAATATACATACCTACACAGCTTTCCATGGTTTACCCCAGACGCTTCACATGCCCTGATTCAATCCACTGACAGCACGTCAACCCCGGTATACCACATCGATCCAATTCACTCTATTCCTTGCCCTCCTTTCACCCTCCTGCATGTTCAGGCCCCGATCACACAAAATCTTTTTCACTCCATCTTTCCACCTCCAGTTTGGTCTCCCACTTCTCGTTCCCTCCACCTCCAACACATATATCCTCTTGGTCAATCTTTCCTCACTCATTCTCTCCATGTGCCCAAACCATTTCAAAACACCCTCTTCTGCTCTCTCAACCATGCTCTTTTTATTTCCACACATCTCTCTTACCCTTAAGTTACTTACTCGATCAAACCACCTCACACCACACATTGTCCTCAAACATCTCATTTCCAGCACATCCATCCTCCTGCACACAACTCTATCCATAGCCCATGCCTGGCATCCATACAACATTGTTGGAACCACTATTCCTTCAAACATATCCATTTTTGCTATCCGAGATAATGTTCTCGACTTCCACACATTCTTCAAGGCTCCCAGGATTTTCGCCCCCTCCCCCACCCTATGATCCACTTCCGCTTCCATGGTTCCATTCACTGCCAGATCCACTCCCAGATATCTAAAACACTTTACTTCCTCCAGTTTTTCTCCATTCAAACTTACCTCCCAATTCACTTGACCCTCAACCCTACTGTACCTAATAACCTTGCTCTTTTTCACATTTACTCTTAACTTTCTTCTGTCACACACTTTACCAAACTCAGTCACCAGCTTCTGCAGTTTCTCACATGAATCAGCCACCGGCGCTGTATCATCAGCGAACAACAACTGACTCACTTCCCAAGCTCTCTCATCCCCAACAGACTTCATACTTGCCCCTCTTTCCAAAACTCTTGCATTTATCTCCCTAACAACCCCATCCATAAACAAATTAAACAACCCTGGAGACATCACACACCCCTGCCGCAAACCTACATTCACTGAGAACCAATCACTTTCCTCTCTTCCTACACATACACATGCCTTACATCCTCGATAAAAACTTTTCACTGCTTCTAACAACTTGCCTCCCACACCATATATTCTTAATACCTTCCACAGAGCATCTCTATCAACTCTATCATATGCCTTCTCCAGATCCATAAATGCTACATACAAATCCATTTGCTTTTCTAAGTATTTCTCACATACATTCTTCAAAGCAAACACCTGATCCAGACATCCTCTACCACTTCTGAAACCACACTGCTCTTCCCCAATCTGATGCTCTGTATATATATATATATATATATATATATATATATATATATATATATATATATATATATATGGTGTGGGAGGCAAGTTGTTAGAAGCAGTGAAAAGTTTTTATTGAGGATGTAAGGCATGTGTACGTGTAGGAAGAGAGGAAAGTGATTGGTTCTCAGTGAATGTAGGTTTGCGGCAGGGGTATGTGATGTCTCCATGGTTGTTTAATTTGTTTATGGATGGGGTTGTTAGGGAGGTGAATGCAAGAGTTTTCGAAAGAGGGGCAAGTATGAAGTCTGTTGGGGATGAGAGAGCTTGGAAGTGAGTCAGTTGTTGTTCGCTGATGATACAGCACTGGTGGCTGATTCATGTGAGAAACTGCAGAAGCTGGTGACTGAGTTTGGTAAAGTGTGTGAAAGAAGAAAGTTAAGAGTAAATGTGAATAAGAGCAAGGTTATTAGGTACAGTAGGGTTGAGGGTCAAGTCAATTGGGAGGTAAGTTTGAATGGAGAAAAAGTGGAGGAAGTAAAGTGTTTTAGATATCTGGGAGTGGATCTGGCAGCGGATAGAACCATGGAAGCGGAAGTGGATCATAGGGTGGGGGAGGGGGTGAAAATCCTGGGAGCCTTGAAGAATGTGTGGAAGTCAAGAACATTATCTCGGAAAGCAACAATGGGTATGTTTGAAGGAATAGTGGTTCCAACAATGTTGTATGGATGCGAGGCGTGGGCTATGGATAGAGTTGTGCGCAGGAGGATGGATGTGCTGGAAATGAGATGTTTGAGACAATGTGTGGTGTGAGGTGGTTTGATCAAGTAAATGACATAAGGGTAAGAGAGATGTGTGGAAATAAAAAGAGCGTGGTTGAGAGAGCAGAGGAGGCTGCATTGAATTGGTTTGGTCACATGGAGAGAATGAGTGATGAAAGATTGACTGGAGGCATATGTGTCAGTGGTGGAGGGATCGAGGAGGAAGTGTGAGCCAATTTTGGAGTGGGAAGGATGGAAGTGAAAAAGATTTTGAGCGGATTGGGGTTTGAACGATACAGGAGGGTGGAAGGCATGCATGGGAATAGTGTGAATAGAATAGATGTGGTATACTGGGTCATCTTGCTGTCAATAGATTGAAGAAGGCATGTGAAGCATCTGGGGTACACCATGGAAAGTTTTGTGGGGCTGGATGTGGAAAGGGAGCTGTGGTTCAGTGCATTACACATGACAGCCTAGAGACTGAGTGTGAATGTATGGGCCTTTGTTGTCTTTTCCTACACTCCCTAGTGCGTGTGTGGGGGGAGGGGGTGGTGCCGTATCATGTGTGGTGGTGGGGTGGCGAGGGAATGGATGAAGGCGCCAAGTATGAATATGTACGTTTATGTATGTATAAGTTGTGTATGGATATATGTATTCATTTGAAATATATCGGTATGTATATGTGCATGTGATGGTGTTTAGTATATCATGGTGTCTGTAGGTGGGTTGGGCCCATTTCTTTCGTCTGTTTCCTTGCTATTTCATGTTGTGGTGGAGTGGTGAAATGCAGCAAGTCTGAATATGTACATGTGTATTATGTATGAGGTACACCATCGTATTTCTGGCAACTGATTGTTCCGCACCGTCCTTTAGTCCGACAAAATTATGTGAGGGAACTTGAAATTACTGGTGGCCACCAGATACTTACTGGGCGGGCCACAAATGGTGTTGTGTTGTAGGTGTACTTATTTTACATTCCTTTACATTGCACTTGTTGGTGGTGATACTGCAATTCTGTGTTATTTCTTTAGCTTTTTTTGCTAGGAATTTAAACCTCGTTCGGGCTTTTAATACTATAAGGTGTCAGTCATGATTTCAGACATAACACCAGTCTATATCTTCGAACGAATCAAAGTAGAACTGTTGAAAAAAATGACCAGGTGTTTTGTGCATAAGCTGTGTGATATCTACAGTATTGGGTTTGTCAACTGTTTTTGAATATAAGAAGCAAAGGGAAAATTATGAAATTCTATGCATTCAGCGATATCAATATGCATTGATCGGTGATGATGGAAGGGTTTTGTTTGATAGCGTCGAGTTTGGGATGGAGTGATTGTCAGGTAGCATGATAATGGACCAGGCTAAGTTGTTCCAGATTTATGTATTTTATTATTTATTTTTGCTTTGTCGCTGTGTCTCCCGCATTGGCGATGGTTAGGCAAGGAAACAGACAAAAGAAATGGGCCACCTCCGTACAACATGTATATACATACACAGTCCACACACGCAAAATATTACATAAACCATACATCTAAATGTACACATTTATTTACCACATAGAAACAGATACACATGCCACACATTCACACTGTTCTGCCTTTATTCATTTTCCCATCGCCACCTCACCACACATGGAATAACATCCCTCCCCCCACATGGTGTGCGAGTGGTTGCGTAGTATATAAGACACTAAAAAGGCCCCATTTGTTACACTCAGTCTATAGCTGTCATGCCACTAATGCCCGAAACCACACAGCTCCCTTTCCACATCCGGCCCCGCTAAGACTTTCATGTTTACCACAGAAGCTTCACATGCCCTGATTCAAACCCCACGAACAGCACGTCAACCCCGTTATACCACATGATCAAATTCACTCTATTCTTGCCGCCTTTCACTCCTTGGCATGTTCGGCCCCTATCATCAAAATCTTTTTCACTCCAATCTTTCCACCTCCAATTTGGTCTCCCTCTTCTCCTCGTTCCCTCCACCTCCGACACATATATCCTCTTGGTCAACCTTTCCTCACTCATTCTCTCCATGTGCCCAAACCATTTCAAAACACCCTCTTCTGCTCTCTCAACCACGCTCTTTTTATTTCCACACATCTCTCTTACCCTTACGTTACTTACTCGATCAAACCACCTCACACCACACATTGTCCTCAGACATCTCATTTCCAGCACATCCATCCTCCTGCGCACAACTCTATCCATAGCCCACGCCTCGCAACCATACAACATTGTTGGAACCACTATTCCTTCAAACATACCCATTTTTGCTTTCCGAGATAATGTTCTCGACTTCCACACATTCTTCAAGGCTCCCAGAATTTTCGCCCCCTCCCCCACCCTATGGTCCACTTCTGCTTCCATGGTTCCATCCGCTGCCAGATCCACTCCCAGATATCTAAAACACTTCACTTCCTCCAGTTTTTCTCCATTCAAACTCACCTCCCAATTTACTTGACCCTCAACCCTACTGTACCTAATAACCTTGCTCTTATTCACATTTACTCTTAACTTTCTTCTTCCACACACTTTATCAAACTCCGTCACCAGCTTCTGCAGTTTCTCACATGAATCAGCCACCAGCGCTGTATCATCAGCGAACAACAACTGACTCACTTCCCAAGCTCTCTCATCCCCAACAGACTTCATACTTGCCCCTCTTTCCAAAACTCTTGCCTTTACCTCCCTAACAACCCCATCCATAAACAAATTAAACAACCATGGAGACATCACACACCCCTGCCGCAAACCTACATTCACTGAGAACCAATCACTTTCCTCTCTTCCTACACGTACACATGCCTTACATCCTCGATAAAAACTTTTCACTGCTTCTAACAACTTGCCTCCCACACCATATATTCTTAATACCTTCCACAGAGCATCTCTATCAACTCTATCATATGCCTTCTCCAGATCCATAAATGCTAGCATACAAATCCATTTGCTTTTCTAAGAGTTTCTCACATACATTCTTCAAAGCAAACACCTGATCCACACATCCTCTACCACTTCTGAAACCACACTGCTCTTCCCCAATCTGATGCTCTGTACATGCCTTCACCCTCTCAATCAATACCCTCCCATACAATTTACCAGGAATACTCAACAAACTTATACCTCTGTAATTTGAGCACTCACTCTTATCCCCTTTTCCTTTGTACAATGGCACTATGCACGCATTCCTCCAATCCTCAGGCACCTCACCATGAGTCATACATACATTAAATAACCTTACCAACCAGTCAGCAATACAGTCACCCCCTTTTTTAATAAATTCCACTGCAATACCATCCAAACCTGCTGCCTTGCCGGCTTTCATCTTCCGCAAAGCTTTCACTACCTCTTCTCTGTTTACCAAATCGTTTTCCCTAACCCTCTCACTTTGCACACCACCTCGACCAAAACACCGTATATCTGCCACTCTATCATCAGACACATTCAACAAACCTTCAAAATACTCACTCCATCTCCTTCTCACATCACCACTACTTGTATATATATATATATATATATATATATATATATATATATTTTTTTTTTGTCGCTGTCTCCCGCATTTGCGAGGTAGCGCAAGGAAACAGACGAAAGAAATGGCCCAACCCACCCCCATACACATGTATATACATACGTCCACACACGCAAATATACATACCTACACAGCTTTCCATGGTTTACCCCAGACGCTTCACATGCCCTGATTCAATCCACTGACAGCACGTCAACCCCGGTATACCACATCGCTCCAATTCACTCTATTCCTTGCCCTCCTTTCACCCTCCTGCATGTTCAGGCCCCGATCACACAAAATCTTTTTCACTCCATCCTTCCACCTCCAATTTGGTCTCCCTCGTCTCCTCGTTCCCTCCACCTCCGACACATATATCCTCTTGGTCAATCTTTCCTCACTCATTCTCTCCATGTGCCCAAACCATTTCAAAACACCCTCTTCTGCTCTCTCAACCACGCTCTTTTTATTTCCACACATCTCTCTTACCCTTACGTTACTTACTCGATCAAACCACCTCACACCACACATTGTCCTCAAACATCTCATTTCCAGCACATCCATCCTCCTGGGCACCACTCTATCCATAGCCCACGCCTCGCAACCATACAACATTGTTGGAACCACCATTCCTTCAAACATACCCATTTTTGCTTTCCGAGATAATGTTCTCGACTTCCACACATTCTTCAAGGCTCCCAGAATTTTTGCCGCCGCCCCCCCCCCCCCCCAATCCTATGATCCACTTCCGCTTACATGGTTCCATCCGCTGCCAGATCCACTCCCAGATATCTAAAACACTTTACTTCCTCCAGTTTATCTCCATTCAAACTCACCTCCCAATTGAATTGACCCTCAACCCTACTGTACCTAATAACCTTGCTCTTATTCACATTTACTCTTAACTTTCTTCTTTCACACACTTTACCAAACTCAGTCACCAGCTTCTGCAGTTTCTCACATGAATCGGCCACCAGCGCTGTATCATCAGCAAACAACAACTGACTCACTTCCCAAGCTCTCTCATCCCCAACAGACTTCATACTTGCCCCTCTTTCCAAAACTCTTGCCTTTACCTCCCTAACAACCCCATCCATAAACAAATTAAACAACCATGGAGACATCACACACCCCTGCCGCAAACCTACATTCACTGAGAACCAATCACTTTCCTCTCTTCCTACACGTACACAAGCCTTACATCCTCGATAAAAACTTTTCACTGCTTCTAACAACTTGCCTCCCACACCATATATTCTTAATGCCTTCCACAGAGCATCTCTATCAACTCTATCATATGCCTTCTCCAGATCCATAAATGCTACATACAAATCCATTTGCTTTTCTAAGTATTTCTCACATACATTCTTCAAAGCAAACACCTGATCCACACATCCAGCTGATCCACACATCTACCACTTCTGAAACCACACTGCTCTTCCCCAATCTGATGCTCTGTACCTGCCTTCACCCTCTCAATCAATACCCTCCCATATAATTTACCAGGAATACTCAACAAACTTATACCTCTGTAATTTGAGCACTCACTCTTATCCCCTTTGCCTTTGTACAATGGCACTATGCACGCATTCCGCCAATCCTCAGGCACCTCACCATGAGTCATACATACATTAAATAACCTTACCAACCAATCAACAATACAGTCACCCCCTTTTTTAATAAATTCCACTGCAGTACCATCCAAACCTGCTGCCTTGCCGGCTTTCATCTTCCGCAAAGCTTTTAGTACCTCTTCTCTGTTTACCAAATCATTTTCACTAACCCTCTCACTTTGCACACCACCTCGACCAAAACACCCTATATCTGCCACTCTATCATCAAACACATTCAACAAACCTTCAAAATACTCACTCCATCTCCTTCTCACATCACCACTTCTTGTTATCACCTCCCCATTTGCGCCCTTCACTGAAGTTCCCATTTGCTCCCTTGTCTTACGCACTTTATTTACCTCCTTCCAGAACATCTTTTTATTCTCCGTAAAATTTAATGATACTCTCTCACCCCAACTATATATATATATATATATATATATATATATATATATATATATATATATATATATATATATAACCAGAGTTTGAACATTATGTGACATTCATTTTTTCATTTCATTTCAAGCTAGAAGTTTCAGTTTTCTACATTGTTTCTTACATTTTTCATATGTATATATATGTATATGTGTGTGTGTGTGTGTGTATGTGCGTATGTATGTGTATTTATATGTATATGTATATATATATGTATTATCCCTGGGGATAGGGGTGAAAGAATACAGTCCCTTAGCCTTGCAGTTAGTATGCCTGCCTCTTGCACAAGGGGTCACAGGTTCGATCCTGGCTGTTGGAGCTTTGTATGTTCTATGAAGGTGCGCATTCCTATACACTTTATTCGTATTCATATAACTCCGAGTTGTACAGTCAGGTTCGGTAAAACGCTATCAGCTGGCTATGTGTTCTGTTCGGAAACAACCGATAGACCCCGTTGCTCACCATTGTGAGACGAAGGGTATTCGAGTACTTAGTATTTCGAATAGTTGTTTCCTATTAAACAGTCCCTTAGCCTAGCGGTTAGCATGCCTGCCTCTTGCACAAGGGGTCACAGGTTCGATCCTGGCTGTTGGAGCTTTGTATGTTCTATGAAGGTGCGCATTCATATACACTTTATTCGTATTCATATAACTCCGCGTTGTACAGTCAGGTTCGGTAAAACGCTATCAGTTGGCTATGTGTTCTGTTCGGAAACAACCGATAGACCCCGTTGCTCACCATTGTGAGACGAAGGGTATTCGAGTACTTAGTATTTCGAATAGTTGTTTCCTGTTATACAGTCCCTTAGCCTAGCGGTTAGCATGCCTGCCTCTTGCACAAGGGGTCCCAGGTTCGATCCTGGCTGTTGGAGCTTTGTATGTTCTATGAAGGTGCGCGTTCATATACACTTTATTCGTATTCATATAACTCCGCGTTGTACAGTCAGGTTCGGTAAAACGCTATCAGCTGGCTATGTGTTCTGTTCGGAAACAACCGATAGACCCCGTTGCTCACCATTGTGAGACGAAGGGTATTCGAGTACTTAGTATTTCGAATAGTTGTTTCCTGTTATACAGTCCCTTAGCCTAGCGGTTAGCATGCCTGCCTCTTGCACAAGGGGTCCCAGGTTCGATCCTGGCTGTTGGAGCTTTGTATGTTCTATGAAGGTGCGCGTTCATATACACTTTATTCGTATTCATATAACTCCACGTTGTACAGTCAGGTTCGGTAAAACGCTATCAGCTGGCTATGTGTTCTGTTCAGAATCAACCGATAGACCCCGTTGCTCACCATTGTGAGATGAAGGGTATTCGAGTACTTAGTATTTCGAATAGTTGTTTCCTATTATACAGTCCCTTAGCCTAGCGGTTAGCATGCCTGCCTCTTGCACAAGTTGTCCCAGGTTCGATCCTGGCTGTTGGAGCTTTGTGTGTTCTATGAAGGTGCGCGTTCATATACACTTTATTCGTATATATATATATATATATATATATATATATATATATATATATATATATATATATTTTTTTTTTTTTTCTTTGTCTCACGCATTTGCGAGGTAGCGCAAGGAAACAGACGAAAGAAATGGCCCAACCCACCCCCATACACATGTATATACATACGTCCACACACGCAAATATACATACCTACACAGCTTTCCATGGTTTACCCCAGACGCTTCACATGCCCTGATTCAATCCACTGACAGCACGTCAACCCCGGTATACCACATCGATCCAATTCACTCTATTCCTTGCCCTCCTTTCACCCTCCTGCATGTTCAGGCCCCGATCACACAAAATCTTTTTCACTCCATCTTTCCACCTCCAGTTTGGTCTCCCACTTCTCGTTCCCTCCACCTCCAACACATATATCCTCTTGGTCAATCTTTCCTCACTCATTCTCTCCATGTGCCCAAACCATTTCAAAACACCCTCTTCTGCTCTCTCAACCATGCTCTTTTTATTTCCACACATCTCTCTTACCCTTAAGTTACTTACTCGATCAAACCACCTCACACCACACATTGTCCTCAAACATCTCATTTCCAGCACATCCATCCTCCTGCACACAACTCTATCCATAGCCCATGCCTGGCATCCATACAACATTGTTGGAACCACTATTCCTTCAAACATATCCATTTTTGCTATCCGAGATAATGTTCTCGACTTCCACACATTCTTCAAGGCTCCCAGGATTTTCGCCCCCTCCCCCACCCTATGATCCACTTCCGCTTCCATGGTTCCATTCACTGCCAGATCCACTCCCAGATATCTAAAACACTTTACTTCCTCCAGTTTTTCTCCATTCAAACTTACCTCCCAATTCACTTGACCCTCAACCCTACTGTACCTAATAACCTTGCTCTTTTTCACATTTACTCTTAACTTTCTTCTGTCACACACTTTACCAAACTCAGTCACCAGCTTCTGCAGTTTCTCACATGAATCAGCCACCGGCGCTGTATCATCAGCGAACAACAACTGACTCACTTCCCAAGCTCTCTCATCCCCAACAGACTTCATACTTGCCCCTCTTTCCAAAACTCTTGCATTTATCTCCCAACAACCCCATCCATAAACAAATTAAACAACCATGGAGACATCACACACCCCTGCCGCAAACCTACATTCACTGAGAACCAATCACTTTCCTCTCTTCCTACACGTACACATGCCTTACATCCTCGATAAAAACTTTTCACTGCTTCTAACAACTTTCCTCCCACACCATATATTCTTAATACCTTCCACAGAGCATCTCTATCAACTCTATCATATGCCTTCTCCAGATCCATAAATGCTACATACAAATCCATTTGCTTTTCTAAGTATTTCTCACATACATTCTTCAAAGCAAACACCTGATCCACACATCCTCTACCACTTCTGAAACCACACTGCTCTTCCCCAATCTGATGCTCTGTATATATATATATATATATATATATATATATGGTGTGGGAGGCAAGTTGTTAGAAGCAGTGAAAAGTTTTTATTGAGGATGTAAGGCATGTGTACGTGTAGGAAGAGAGGAAAGTGATTGGTTCTCAGTGAATGTAGGTTTGCGGCAGGGGTATGTGATGTCTCCATGGTTGTTTAATTTGTTTATGGATGGGGTTGTTAGGGAGGTGAATGCAAGAGTTTTCGAAAGAGGGGCAAGTATGAAGTCTGTTGGGGATGAGAGAGCTTGGGAAGTGAGTCAGTTGTTGTTCGCTGATGATACAGCACTGGTGGCTGATTCATGTGAGAAACTGCAGAAGCTGGTGACTGAGTTTGGTAAAGTGTGTGAAAGAAGAAAGTTAAGAGTAAATGTGAATAAGAGCAAGGTTATTAGGTACAGTAGGGTTGAGGGTCAAGTCAATTGGGAGGTAAGTTTGAATGGAGAAAAAGTGGAGGAAGTAAAGTGTTTTAGATATCTGGGAGTGGATCTGGCAGCGGATGGAACCATGGAAGCGGAAGTGGATCATAGGGTGGGGGAGGGGGTGAAAATACTGGGAGCCTTGAAGAATGTGTGGAAGTCAAGAACATTATCTCGGAAAGCAACAATGGGTATGTTTGAAGGAATAGTGGTTCCAACAATGTTGTATGGATGCGAGGCGTGGGCTATGGATAGAGTTGTGCGCAGGAGGATGGATGTGCTGGAAATGAGATGTTTGAGGACAATGTGTGGTGTGAGGTGGTTTGATCAAGTAAATGACATAAGGGTAAGAGAGATGTGTGGAAATAAAAAGAGCGTGGTTGAGAGAGCAGAAGAGGGTGTTTTGAAATGGGTTGGGCACATGGAGAGAATGAGTGAGGAAAGATTTACCAAGAGGATATATGTGTCGGAGGTGGAGGGAACGAGGAGAAGTGGGAGACCAAATTGGAGGTGGAAAGATGGATTGAAAAAGATTTTGTTTGATCGGGGCCTGAACATGCAGGAGGGTGAAAGGAGGGCAAGGAATAGAGTGAATTGGATCGATGTGGTATACCGGGGTTGACGTGCTGTCAGTGGATTGAATCAGGGCATGTGAAGCGTCTGGGGTAAACCATGGAAAGCTGTGTAGGTATGTATATTTGCGTGTGTGGACGTATGTATATACATGTGTATGGGGGTGGGTTGGGCCATTTCTTTCGTCTGTTTCCTTGCGCTACCTCGCAAACGCGGGAGACAGCGACAAAGCAAAAAAAGAATATATATATATATATATATATATATATATATATTATCCCTGGTTTGTTGAATGTGTTTGATGATAGAGTGGCAGATATTGGGTGTTTTGGTCGAGGTGGTGTGCAAATTGAGAGGGTTAGGGAAAATGATTTGGTGAACAGAGAAGAGGTAGTAAAAGCTTTGCGGAAGATGAAAGCCGGCAAGTCAGCAGGTTTGGATGGTATTGCAGTGGAATTTATTAAAAAAGGGGGTGACTGTATTATTGTCTGATTGGTAAGGTTATTTAATGTATATATGACTCATGGTGAGGTGCCTGAGGATTGGCGGAATGCGTGCATAGTGCCATTGTGCAAAGGCAAAGGGGATAAGAGTGAGTGCTCAGATTACAGAGGTATAAGTTTGTTGAGTATTCCTGGTAAATTATATGGGAGGGTATTGATTGAGAGGGTGAAGGCATGTACAGAGCATCAGATTGGGGAAGAGCAGTGTGGTTTCAGAAGTGGTAGAGGATGTTTCGATCAGGTGTTTGCTTTGAAGAATGTATGTGAGAAATACTTAGAAAAGCAAATGGATTTGTATGTAGCATTTATGGATCTGGAGAAGGCATATGATAGAGTTGATAGAGATGCTGTGTGGAAGGTATTGAGAATATATGGTGTGGGAGGCAAGTTGTTAGAAGCAGTGAAAAGTTTTTATCGAGGATGTAAGGCAATGTGTACGTGTAGGAAGAGAGGAAAGTGATTGGTTCTCAGTGAATGTAGGTTTGCGGCAGGGGTGTGTGATGTCTCCATGGTTGTTTAATATGTTTATGGATGGTGTTGTTAGGGAGGTGAATGCAAGAGTTTTAGAAAGAGGGGCAAGTATGAAGTCTGTTGGGGATGAGAGAGCTTGGGAAGTGAGTCAGTTGCTGTTCGCTGATGATACAGCGTTGGTGGCTGATTCATGTGAGAAACTGCAGAAGCTGGTGACTGAGTTTGGTAAAGTGTGTGAAAGAAGAAAGTTAAGAGTAAATGTGAATAAGAGCAAGGTTATTAGGTACAGTAGGGTTGAGAGTCAAGTCAATTGGGAGGTAAGTTTGAATGGAGAAAAAGTGGAGGAAGTAAAGTGTTTTAGATATCTGGGAGTGGATCTGGCAGCGGATGGAACCATGGAAGCGGAAGTGGATCATAGGGTGGGGGAGGGGTCAAAAATCCTGGGAGCCTTTAAGAATGTGTGGAAGTCGAGAACATTATCTCAGAAAGCAAAAATGGGTATGTTTGAAGGAATAGTGGTTCCAACAATGTTGTATGGTTGCGAGGCGTGGGCTATGGATAGAGTTGTGCGCAGGAGGATGGATGTGCTGGAAATGAGATGTTTGAGGACAATGTGTGGTGTGAGGTGGTTTGATCGAGTAAGTAACGTAAGGGTAAGAGAGATGTGTGGAAATAAAAAGAGCGTGATTGAGAGAGCAGAAGAGGGTGTTTTGAAATGGTTTGGGCACATGGAGAGAATGAGTGAGGAAAGATTGACCAAGAGGATATATGTGTTGGAGGTGGAGGGAACGAGGAGAAGTGGGAGACCAAATTGGAGGTGGAAAGATGAAGTGAAAAAGATTTTGTGTGATCGGGGCCTGAACATGCAGGGGGGTGAAAGGAGGGCAAGGAATAGAGTGAATTGGATCGATGTGGTATACCAGGGTTGACTTGCTGTCAGTGGATTGAATCAGGGCATGTGAAGCGTCTGGGGTAAACCATGGAAAGTTGTGTAGGTATGTATATTTGCGTGTGTGGACGTATGTATATACATGTGTGTGGGGGTTGGTTGGGCCATTTCTTTCATCTGTTTCCTTGCGCTACCTCGGAAACGCAGGAGACAGTGACAAAGCAAAAAAAAAAATTATCCCTGGGGATAGGGGAGAAACAATACTTCCCATGTATTCCCTGCGTGTCGTAGAAGGCGACTAAAAGGGAAGGGAGCAGGTGGCTGGAAATCCTCCCCTCTTTTTTTTTTTTCCCAAAGGAGGAACAGAGAAGGGGGCCAGATGAGGATATTCCCTCAAAGGCCCAGTCCCTGTTCTTAACGCTACCTCGCTAACATGGGAAATGGCGAATAGTATGAAAGAAAAGAAAAGAAATATATACATATATATACATACATGCATAGAATCATATGATAAAACTAGTTGATAAAAAATGAGATAATCATTATAGAAAGTGAGTAGCATAAAAGAATGCTGTATAGTTATATGATTTCTACATGCCATGCTGACATACATCCTGCTTGATGTCCATTTTGAGATCCGACTAGTTGGTAAGAACAGAACTCGGACTTATGTTGGGATAGATTTTTTGTTTGTATATGTGTAGATGTGTCTTTCTTCATCTGTTTCCTGGAGCTACCTTGCAAAGCCAGGAAACAGCAATCAAGTATAATTAATAAGTAAATGAATATTATCATTATCATTGTTATTATTATCATTATTATAATCATTATTACTATTATTATTATTATTATTATTATTATAAGCAATGAAGATTCCACATATCAGTAAATGTTAATATATATTTTGTAGGTCGATGGGGAACGTGTAGTAAGTGGCAGCTATGACCATTTGGTAAAGGTGTGGGCACTGGCAACAGGCGAGTGTCTCAGGACGCTAGCTGGTCATGAGGCTCCTGTGCTTGCTGTAGCCTTTGATGACAACAAGATTATTTCTGGTGCAGCTGATAAAACAATTAAGGTAAGCAATGTCAACCATGACAGTGAGAAACACTAATAAGTAAGGTCCTTTTTCATAATCTTTGGCCCCTAATATTAAAAAGTCATTACATTTTCTGTACTTGGCAAACAAGCTGCAGGGATATGCCTTTGAATTGTCTTAACAGAAGATGAGGTAGACATTATTTTTGTGTCGTTAGTTCTAGGGTCCTATCATGTAGATCTCGTAGCACTTAGATGGTCCCCTGCATTCTGTAGGCAAAGATATCTGAGGAAAAGTGTGAAGGTTTTGCTTTCTCTTAAGCCAGTGATGGGTAGTTAGGATTGAATGTTTTGTGATCATTGGAATAGTGACTGTGTATCCAGGAAGAGCTTGTGTAGGGTCTCTTCTGTTTAAATTCATATATCAGTATAGCATGACACATTTTACTGGGTAGTGTAGATTTGGAAAGGTTCATCATGAGTGAGGATAAGTTGAGAATGTTGTTGAGATCGCTCCTTTTTATTGCATGATTGGTGATGTGGATGTGTTTGGTTTTATTAGTTTTGTTTGAAGAGGGAGTAGCTGACTTTATAGGTGATTGAAGTGTTAGGCCATGGTGTTTTTATTTCTGGGCATGGATGTTAGTTTGTGAGGAGGCATCTCAAATTTGAATGTGTTTGTAGTAGTAGGACTTAAGTTGGTGGTTGAGGTGAATCTTGTTGTGGGATCTTTACATGTTTTCTTGTTCAAACTAGAGGAAGAAATATGCCACTATCCATAGTCAATAAACAAGTAAATAATGGCATATTTGATTTAAGTAGCCATTCAGCTAAAAATACACAGTTGAGGTATTATAGATATTACAGAACTGGGAGGTCATGATAGTAGCAAGTTAACTAATTATAAAAGAGCTTAAGATCAAGGCAGGTTAGATGTTTGGACACTTTAGATAATGATAATTATAGTAATAATGATGGTAATAATAATAATGATGATAATATGGTATATTGCAGAACATTACGTCTTGGTTTACAATAAGACAAATGATATCCAGGATCATTATTAAGAATATTCATGAGTATTGTGCAAAGGCAAAGGGGATTAAGGCAAGTGTTCAAATTACAGAGGTATAAGTTTGTTGAGTATTCCTGGGGAATTATATAAGAGAGTATTGATTGAGAGGGTCAAGGCATGTACAGAGCATGAGATTGGGGAGGAGCAGTGCGGTTTCAGAAGTGGTAGAGGATGTGTGGATCAGGTGTTTCCTTTGAAGAATGTATGTGAGAAATACTTAGAAAAGCAAATGGATCTGGAGAAGGCATATGATAGAGTTGATAGAGATGCTCTGTGGAAGGTATTGAGAGTATATGGTGTGGGAGGCAAGTTGCTAGAAGCAGTGAAAAGCTTTTATCGAGGATGTAAGGCATACATACGTGTAGGAAGAGAGGAAAGTAATTGGTTCCCAGTGAATGTCGGTTTGTGACAGGGGTGCGTGATGTCTTCATGATTGTTTTGTTTGTTTATGGGTGGGGTTGTTAGGGAGGTGAATGCAAGAGTTTTGGAGAGAGGGGCAAGTATGCAGTCTGTTTTGGATGAGAGGGCTTGGGAAGTGAGTCAGTTGTTCACTGATGATACAGTGCTGGTGGCCGATTTGGGTGAGAAACTGCAGAAGTTGGTGACTGAGTGTGGTAAAGTGTGTGAAAGAAGAAAGCTGAGAGTAAATGTGAATAAGAGCAAGGTTATTAGGTTCAGTAGGGTTGAGGGGCAAGTTAATTTGGGAGGTAAGTTTGAATGGAGATAAACTGGAGGAAGTGAAATGTTTTAGATATAAGTGAGTGGATTTGGCTGCGGATGGGACCATGGAAGCGGAAGTGAGTCATGGGATGGGGCAGGGGACAAAGATTCTGGGAGCGTTGAAGAATGTGTGGGAGGCGAGAATGTTATCTTGGAAAGCAAAAATGGGTATGTTGGAAGGAATAGTGGTTCCAACAGTGTTATGTGGTTGTGAGGCATGGGCGATAGATAGGGTTGTACGAAGGATGGTGGATGTGTTGGAAATGAGATGTTTGAGGACAATATGTGGTGTGAGGTGGTTTAATCAAGTAAGTAATGAAAGGGTAAGAGAGATGTGTGGTAATAAAAAGAGTGTGGTTGAGAGAGCAGAAGAGAGTGTATTGAAATGGTTTGGTCACATGGAGAGAAAGAGAGGAAAGATTGACAAAGAGGATATATGTGTCAGAGGTGGAGGGAACGAGGAGAAGTGGGAGACCAAATTTGAGGTGAAAGGATGGAGTGAAAAAGATTTTGAACGATTGGGGCCTGAACATACAGGAGGGTGAGAGGCGTGCAAGGTATAGAGTGAATTAGAACGACGTGGTATACTGGGGTCAACATGCTGTCAATGGATTGAACCAGGGCATGTGAAGGATCTGGGGTAAACCATTGAATGTTTTGTGGGGCCTGGATGTGGAAAGGGAGCTGTGGTTTTGGTGCATTACACATGACAGCTAGAGTCTGAGTGTGAACGAATGTGGCCTTTGTTATCCTTTCCTAGTGCTACCTCGCACGCATGTGTGGTGAGGGGGGTGTTATTTCATGTGTGGCAGGGAGGCGGCAGGAATGGATGAAGGCAGCATGTATGAATATGTGCATATGTATGAATGGATGTCTTTGTATGTATGTGTATGTATACGTTGAAATGTATAGGTATGTATATGTGTGTGTGTGAGCGTTTATGCATATACATGTGTGTGTGGATGGGTTGGGCTATTCTTTCGTCGGTTTCATATGATAATAATAAAAGGAATTAAAAAGAAAGATTAAAAGTTAAAAACAGCAAAGGCGGATATTAAAAAAATAAGAATCTTACTTAGTATTAAGTTTTTCAACTCCATATGGTTTACTTGAATTTTGTTAATGTTAATGTGTTGCTCTACATTTTATAAATTGCAATACTTAATTGTCTACTTCTTCCAGTGTCTCTGTCATGTAAGTTATACAATGTTTGTGGCAGTATGTTGACCTACTTAGAGATGGAATCTTGGTATCTTACTCTGTGCCTATGCTCAGATAAAAAGCTCACAATAAAGGCAATTGATGGGGACTGGCAACCTAAAAATAACGTTCCCAAAGTGCAACATTGTGATGAGTGTAATCTAATGTTTTTTTTTATTTTATGTATTTATTTTGCTTTGTCGCTGTCTCCTGCGTTAGCGAGGTAGTGCAAGGAAACAGACGAAAGAATGGCCCAACCCAGCCTTATGCACATGTATATACATACACGTCCACACACGCAAATATACATACCTATACATCTCAATGTATACATATATATACACACACAGACATATACATATATACACATGTACATAATTCATACTGTCTGCCTTTATTTATTCCCATCGCCACCTCGCCACACATGGAATAACAACCCCCTCCCCCCCTCATGTGTGCGAGGTAGCGCTAGGAAAAGACAACAAAGGCCCCATTTGTTCACACTCAGTCTCTAGCTGTCATGATTAATTCAACCTGTGCAATTTTCTTAGTCTGATCTAGGCTCTTTAAAGTACATGAGTGAGGTACAACTGCCTCCAGTTTCAACCAGGACAGTTAGCATTGTCAATCCTTTCTTTCCATGAAGTGTGAACCCAAGGAATATCAGCTTACTATTTCAAAGCTGTCATTTCAAGTTACTTTCAAGCTTTCATTATCTGGAGTTTTGTTTATCATGTCAAGGTCGTTAGTAGTATCCGTAATGTCTCATTATATGTGATGTTAACTTTGGATGGGATAAACTAACAAATTATTGTGGTGGTACTCCTTGCTGTCCATTGCATGTGAACCTGAGAGTACCTGCTTGTGAGTTTTAAGCCAAATGTTGGTAAGCAGAGGCATTCTCTGAGCTCAAGCCATTCATCCTTTGACACCATATATACATTGATTGTAGTATCATTTTTACTTGACCCAAGTAGGAAATAATATTCATAAATAGAAGTGGCATTTAGTATCAACTAAAGTGAATCGTAATATCCATTACTTAATTTAACTGCCAGAGGTGGAAGCACCTTGGGCAGGGTTGGTGGAGGGGTAAGAGTATTCGGAAGGAAAATGTGTGGGGTTAGAGGAAAGAGAAGCATGGTATGTTAGGCCATCCTCTGATAATCTTATAATGAAGCAACAGATTGAAGACATATACAAATAAAAAAAGTATTAAGATAACATTGGTGATGAGGATATGTAGTAACCTTTGTGTAGGATGTCATTTTTTTAATAGCACTTTTCTGGTTTCTTCCTATTCAATAAGCTGCTCACCACCCAAATTTTCTACACTGTGGCTTAGTTTAGTTGTTCAAATACAATAGATGAAATGCTTTAGCAGATTTCTTTCTGTAGGTTGGTCCTGTGGAAGACTCACCATAACATGTAATTATCTTATAAATAAAAGGATGCTTTATTGATATGCAATCCATATAACACCACAGAATGATTATATGCTAAAGTTTTATAATAGAAATCCTATAGTATGTATGATTGCACCCATTATGAATGAGTGCTCATACATGATTATATATTTCTTATGAATGTTATTTTCATCTTGCAAAGTTCATTGATTTCCTATAATGTTGAACGTGTGATGGGGATTCAAGAAGTAAGAAGCATAGCATAATATATGATGTCAGGAAAAATTAGGCCACTGGTCGGCTTTTTCATGGAGTGTAGTAGTTTGATGGAAGTGAGGTTCGTGGTGGTGGTCGTCACTGTGGGATTGGTCACATATTACCTTAGAGTTGTCATGAATGATTCATAAAGATATCGAGTTTAGTATTATTTGATAAGGTTAAAAGGAACTTTTTGTACTATTTCGCCTTAGAGATGAGCTTTGAAATAACTTTATGAATATACCTAGTGCCTTCATAATCAGTCTACTAAAAGTATAGGCAATGAATGGGAAAATGACACAGTGCCCATTCATTATCTGATACAGTGCCCATTATCACATACATACACTTAACTAGTTTATTGAATTTGTCTTACTCGATACCAATATATAATCTCTTTTTAAACCCCACTTTTATTAAATTCATTGGAGGAGCTCATATGAATCACATTTCTTAACATGCAGTGGCAGACATTTTCATGCTGTAGGTATTGCCAAAAGCAAACAAGGACCATAGGTTACACTTCTGCATGAAACAGCAGACAGGATGCAATAACGTATTGTTACTTTATCCTGATCGAACCACCACCACAATATAGTGTCTACATTCCTATAATTGAGGCTGCTTGCTCACCACAACATATCAATGCAACTCTGACATCACAGCGTCTCACTATGCACACTGCCACTTTATTGCAACCAGCATACATTTGTTTCCAGCTGTAAACTGTGAGACAATGACATGGAACAGCTGATGTGCTGCAAAATGCTATTCCTTTATCATATTATACCTAAAAGTGTTTGACAGCTTCCTAGGTAATTGTATTGAGAACAGAATGGTTAAGTAAGAGTTCAAATGCATACTTTACATACTACATAGGTCAAAAGAGCTACACCTTATGACAGACTCAGTGGGTGCAAGGGTCACCCACGAGTTTGTGACATTTGCTTCTGGTGGATGGAGGGAAGGACATGGCCTATGAACATGTGTGTGCTTGTGTGCTAATTAAAGGATGGTAGGAAGTTGCATTATCATCACATAATTCAAACCTCTAGCACAAGCTGCAAGTGATATCCTTCTCTGCAATTAACATCACTCTCTGCATTTTAACTTAGTCCTTCTTATTTCTATATCTGCTTTTTAGAATATTGCATTGTATGTAGGTGCTGACTATCAGCATACTCCTTTCTCACCACTCTACCTTGTCACCCATGCATCCACCAGCCCCAATTGTCTTCCGCATCTCCACCCCAGGTCCCGAATGAAATCTTTTTTTTTAAGTAGTGAGTTGATACAACCTTGCTTTACACATCTCAAGAGAGAGCATGTTGACAATGCTGACTGTCTTTGTTGGAAGCAGAGACAGCTGTACATCTAGATAATCTGGGTGGAAGGTATACTGGAATGTTTACAGAGTAAATATTATGGTTTATACATTATGCACTTAGTTGAATATGAAGTGATGAATAGTTACATTTATGCAGTGTTGGACATACTACATAGCCTTATTGAGAACCAAGCTGTTTACTTGCTTAGCTGTGCACTTGTTCATGAATTGTTTATGACATTCATGATGGTAAGTGTAGGACTCTTCTTAATCTCTCTGTATGAGCTCTGATTTGAACAAGTCGATTGTGGTGATGAACATTGGTCTTTGGTGGAGGGATGTAAGGTGGGATGAGGTCTCTGTGACAGGGATGTACTAGCACTTTTTTTGCCAAACTGTTGTGTGAACTGCTGTTGTTGGTTGGAAAGGGTGGTATGGTTTAGCAAGAAGAGGGCTTCTTAGTAAATGGTAGCATAGAATGATTCTTCATGCCCTTTCCTGTGCTCTCTCTAGCTGGTTCTTCTGTGTAGCTGTTAGTGATCAGGACCAGACTGGGGAGGAATAGGTAAGCTTGGGTGGTATGAAGATGGTATAGACATTTCAGAGCTTAATTGGCTTGACACCCTGCAATTTCATTTGGCAGAGAAGGTACAGACAGCCAGAGGAAGATTTGATGATAGTGCTGACATGACTCTTATAGTTTAAACCATATTCTGTAGTGGCACCAAGTTTGAAGTCTCTGACTACCTAGAGGATGGCAGAACCTTGTGTGATGTCAGGGGGCAGGTATGTTGTCTGCATCATCACAGTCTTGATGTTGTCCATGTTGACTTCAGTGGCTGTAGTCCACTCCTGAAGGTTATGGATGATGTGTTGAAGAGCACTAAAGTTAGGAGAATTGTTGCTGATGGTGATGAAAAAGATGGAGTTCATTTACATGCTTCCAGAAGTGGTTTGTGTCCATTAGGGCATCACTGACAAGAATTAGAAGCAGGGCAGCCCTAACTTTGTTCCCTGTGGTGCACAGGATGTTGCTGGTGTTTCTGTGGCTTCCCTAAAGTGGAAAGCTTGGTGTTGCCTGGTCAGGAAGTCTGCCAGCCACTAGAGGAGACACTCCCGTAATCCCTGGTCGATGGCTTTCCTTAAGCTGTAGTGAAGTCTACAAAAGTGATTGCCACCGAAGTCTTGTGCTTATCCAAGTTTCTGTAAATGAAGTCTTGGAGGCTGACAAGGCAGTAAGTAGTGGAGGAAGACTTCAAGATTTTAGACTGCTTTGGATCTACTGAATCAGCAGTGTAAGCATAGGTATAGTCACACACAGAACTCTCCCAAATTGGACTGGAGATTGGAGTGATGGCAATAAGGCATAAGCTATTAAGAAAGAGTGGGTTGTTGGATTTGGGTAATGGAGTTACTTATTCTGTCTTCCAAACTGTTGGGCATTTAGACTGTTTGAGTGGAGCATTAATTATGTCAGTTAGTGTTGTAGCTAATTCATGGGAGAATTCAGTACATAGTTTCAGTGAAAGACATATAAGGTGTGGTGAAGTTCTGATTTTGAGGCACTGAGCCACGTGACATTCCTTTACTTTATTTAGGGGAAATAGGGTTGGAAAGTATGCCAGGTGGGAGCTTATGTCAAGTTATGGTAATCATTGGCAAATATTGGCAAAGTGGTTGTTAATTTGGTGTGCAGCTTCCTCATTGCTAAGTTGGTTTACACAAGGGGAGGGAGATAGCCTTTACTTGTCACAGCCTTTGGTTCTTTTACTTTATCATATAACTGACTGATGTTGACCTCCTTTAAATGCTGTACTTTGCTTGGGTAATAGGCCATCTTTGCAGCTTATACCTAGTGATGCACTTTGTTGCAAATTTGCATGTAGATGTTGTTGTTTTGATTGTTGAATGCACAATGTTGCTGTGCATAAGTCATTTTATGCAGGGAGCATCTGCTGGGTGTAGTGTTACCATCTTCTGGGGGAAGAAGTATTGGTAGACTTGGCTGCAGGCTTCATAATACTTCTACATGATTTCAACATCATCTTCACTAGTCACCTCAGTCCATTGTTGGTGAGTTTTCCACCAACCAAAATTTCTCTTTGCTGAGCTAGTCATTGCTAGTAAGTTTTAGTGTCTACCTGCTTGTGTTGGTAAGTGAGGACTGTGTTCAAGGGAGAAAGAGGCTCAGTTGGTAGGTAGTGGTTTGTAATGTTAGTAAGAATCTGGTCAAGAGTGGGAGAGTAAACAATCAGAGATAGATGCAATGATTCTTGGAGGTTGATGGTGTCTGTCTTATTAATATCCCTTCATTTCACAAGCTTAGAACAAAGATATATTATCCTGAGTGTATCATATTTGTAGGTTAGGTATTCTAAGAGTATTTCCTTGGTGAGGGAGAGTGGTAGGTGATAGACCACAGGAAATTATAATGCCAGTTTGGTATGGGTGTAATTTGGGCATAAGTGTGCATGTCCATGTCTTTTTTTTTTTCTTTTTTTTTTTCCCCCTCCAAGTTAGGTTCTCAGCCACTGTTTCATGTATGCCTATGTAACTTTTTATGTAGATGCGTATTGATAAGTGCTCATCTAAAATAGGTTGCCCAAACCTATGTTTCATGCTTTTTCAGAAGTGAATTTTTTTTTTTATCAATGGGGGTATCTGTATTTTGTTGTTGAACTGGTTTTAGATATGGACCATGCTGAGGAGGAATAATGTGTAGTTGGCTTAATGAAGTGTTGTATAGAGTGTAAAAGGGTTTCTTTTTGTTGGCCAAATTTTTGTCCACTAAGGACCCTGAAAACATTTAGTTTTCATATCACTCAGTTTTGTTGGCATTTTTTCAGAAATAGGAGTTGGTTAAACAAATATGATGTAAAGGTGTATGCTTGATTTGTATTTGTCTTGTTATCAGTAGGGTTTGCTGGGATACTATTATTATGTGGAGGAGCCTGTGTTTGAGTAGTGTCATTTTACTGTAGGCTATTTGTTTTTCACATTACTTCATCATACTATGATGTGATAGTAAGGTCATATGTGTGAGAAACTGTGAGGATATTGAGGATTGGAGAAATGATAGAAGGTAGTTTTAGAGGAAGTTAAAGAGAGGGTGAGATAACAAGAAGGTAGTGTTGGAAGAAGTAAAGAGAGAGTGAGGCAGAAGAAGGTAGTGTAGGAAGAATTTAGAGAGAGAGGGAGGATGGGATAGCACAGCACCCTGGGGTACTCTTTTGGGTCATTAAGTAAGGAAATGGTGACTAGATTCAAGACAACAAAGCCATAGTAAAGATTTTAGATGAAGTTTTTGGCATGTTAATTGCAGCTGAAGATACAACTCAGCCCCTGAATCCAGCTCCATTGCTGAGAGGGGAAAACATTTTGCAACATACTGAATTAAAAGATTAAGATGTACTATCATTGCTAAATAGAATTAGAGTAAGTAAAACAGCAGGCCCAGATAAGTTTTATTCAGGGACACTGAAATAGGCAAAAGATAAGATAGTTAAACCCTTGGCTACTCTTTTCAAAAAGTCACGTGCAATGGGAAATGTTCCAAAGGAATGGAAGTTTGCCAGTGTCATACCAGCATTCAGAAAGGTACTAAATAATAGATCACTGCGTGGAAATTGTTGTCCAAGTAGCTTAATGTCTGTAGTTGGTAAACTAATGGAAACCATTATTTAGGATAATGTTTAAACCATTTAGAGGACAACCACTTGATAAGTGGTTTACAGCATGGTTTTTGATGAAGTTGGTTGTATATGACAAATCTGCTTAATTTATTTTATGAAATAATCAACATTTATGATAAAAGTAAAGCAGTTGCTGCCATCTTTTGAGATTCTTAAAAAGCATTAGGTAAAGTTCATCAAAGGTTACTAACAAAAGTTGTCACATGGTAGAGATTGAGAAAATTGGCTGACTGATGGTAAACAAAGAGTAGTGATGAATGGTCATGCTTCTGAATGGTTAGACATAACAAGTGGTGTCCCTCAGGGATCAGTCTTGGGACTGGTTCTTTTTCTCATATATATTTATGATGTTAATAATGGACTACATTATAAGATATCTAAATTTTTTAACAATTCTGTGTTGTTAAATGAATCTACAATAGAAACTGAATGTCTGCTTCGAACGGACATAGACAAACTAATGGACTGCACTGATAGGTGGCAAATGAATTTTGATATTGATAAGTGTAAGGTTTTACATATTAGTTGAAATGAAAAAGCATGGTACAATATGAATTTAGTTAAACTCTCAAAGGGAAATGAGTAAAAGTCATGGTGGGATATCTCCAGTGACCTAAAGCCATGTAAACAGAAGCGGTAAAAAGGGGAACAAACTTTATAGATTCATTGAGCTTTCAAAATTAAGTCAAGGCAAATTATCCTCACTCATCACAACTCACTGGTGTGTCCACATCTTGAATACTATGTTCAGTTTTGGTCAACCAACTTCAGAAAGACATAGACAGAATGGAGAGAATGCAGAGGTGAGCTACCAAGATGATTCTTGGCTTGAGAAACAAATACTGTGAGAGGTGATTAGAACAGAATCTATTTAGCTTAGAAAGAAAAGGTTAAGAGGTTATCTAATACAAGTATTCAAAACCATTAAAGGTTTCAATAATCTCGATCAGACAAGCTACTTAAAGATGGATTCATATGAAATCACTCATATTAATGGATATAAACTTGAATGAGGATATAAACCTTGAATGAGGCGAAGTACTTTTCCTTCCAACATGATTGTTAACATATGGAATGATTTACCAATTTAGCGTAATTGAATGCAGTACCATAGACACATTTAAGTACAGAATTGATAAATGTTTTGCTCCAAATCTATTACTAACATTATTTGTACCTCCTTAGCTATACGGTAAGTTTACAGGTCTTCCTTTTTGAAAAATCCACGTTTAACTACTCCTACTACATTAATCTGTGAGTTTCTGTTCTCTTCCACTGTCACAGACGTTGCTGTTTCAATTCAGTTATATTCAGTTGTATGTTGTATGTACAAAGGCAAAGGGGATAAGAGTGAGTGCTCAAATTACAGAGGTATAAGTTTGTTGAGTATTCCTGGTAAATTATATGGGAGGGTATTGATTGAGAGGGTGAAGGCATGTACAGAGCATCAGATTGGGGAAGAGCAGTGTGGTTTCAGAAGTGGTAGAGGATGTGTGGATCAGGTGTTTGCTTTGAAGAATGTATGTGAGAAATACTTAGAAAAGCAAATGGATTTGTATGTAGCATTTATGGATCTGGAGAAGGCATATGATAGAGTTGATAGAGATGCTCTGTGGAAGGTATTAAGAATATATGGTGTGGGAGGCAAGTTGTTAGAAGCAGTGAAAAGTTTTTATCGAGGATGTAAGGCATGTGTACGTGTAGGAAGAGAGGAAAGTGATTGGTTCTCAGTGAATGTAGGTTTGCGGCAGGGGTGTGTGATGTCTCCATGGTTGTTTAATTTGTTTATGGATGGGGTTGTTAGGGAGGTAAATGCAAGAGTTTTGGAAAGAGGGGCAAGTATGAAGTCTGTTGGGGATGAGAGAGCTTGGGAAGTGAGTCAGTTGTTGTTCGCTGATGATACAGCGCTGGTGGCGGATTCATGTAAGAAACTGCAGAAGCTGGTGACGGAGTTTGGTAAAGTGTGTGGAAGAAGAAAGTTAAGAGTAAATGTGAACAAGAGCAAGGTTATTAGGTACAGTAGGGTTGAGGGTCAAGTCAATTGGGAGGTGAGTTTGAATGGTGAGAGGCTGGAGGAAGTGAAGTGTTTTAGATATCTGGGAGTGGATCTGTCAGCGGATGGAACCATGGAAGCGGAAGTGGATCATAGGGTGGGGGAGGGGGCGAAAATTTTGGGAGCCTTGAAAAATGTGTGGAAGTCGAGAACATTATCCCGGAAAGCAAAAATGGGTATGTTTGAAGGAATAGTAGTTCCAACAATGTTGTATGGTTGCGAGGCGTGGGCTATGGATAGAGTTGTGCGCAGGAGGATGGATGTGCTGGAAATGAGATGTTTGAGGACAATGTGTGGTGTGAGGTGGTTTGATCGAGTAAGTAACGTAAGGGTAAGAGAGATGTGTGGAAATAAAAAGAGCGTGGTTGAGAGAGCAGAAGAGGGTGTTTTGAAATGGTTTGGGCACATGGAGAGAATGAGTGAGGAAAGATTGACCAAGAGGATATATGTGTCGGAGGTGAAGGGAACGAGGAGAAGAGGGAGACCAAATTGGAGGTGGAAAGATGGAGTGAAAAGGATTTTGTGTGATCGGGGCCTGAACATGCAGGAGGGTGAAAGGAGGGCAAGGAATAGAGTGAATTGGAGCGATGTGGTATACAGGGGTTGACGTGCTGTCAGTGGATTGAATCAAGGCATGTGAAGCGTCTGGGGTAAACCATGGAAAGCTGTGTAGGTATGTATATTTGCGTGTGTGGACGTGTGTATGTACATGTGTATGGGGGGGGTTGGGCCATTTCTTTCGTCTGTTTCCTTGCGCTACCTCGCAAACGCGGGAGACAGCGACAAAGTATAAAAAAAAAAAAAAAAATGTTCAATTACTGGTGTTCTATCTGTACAGAATGTACTGATAAGGAATTCATTGTATAGGAACCTCTTGATTTACATGTTTTATTTACACCATTTTTGGAATAATGCACATTGTCCATTTACTCCTCTCTTTTGATTTACATGGGCTTAAGTCTGGAATAACATGATCATCATTGGGCTCGCCGCTTAGTAATTTGGCATTTCCAGCGCTGAGCAAGAGCATGCATGCAAATAGCATGGATATGGTCTATAATCACAGAGTGCTGCAGTATACTGTATATTGCACATGTTTTGCCTTTTACATCATGCCAGTAAAGCATCTTTTAAGTTATTGTGGTACCAGTGGTGCTGAGAAGTGTAAAGCCATCACCACTGAAGTCACAATGGATGTGCTTAAATGTTATGAGAGAGGTGAGTGAACACCTGTTATTAAGTGCACCCTTGGACTTAGTGAATCAACTTTACAGACTATTCATGATAACGCAGAGAAGATCAAGAGTGGAATATTGATTAGTGCAGCTAAGACCTCATGTTCCCAAATTTTGATTATGGAGAGAATGGAATGAATGTTAAGTGACTTGATAGAACACTAGACACATGAAAATGTTCCATTTGATCATGCTTGTGATACAGGCAATTATGATGACTTAGCAGAAGAGGGAGCAGTAAAGAAATTTCAAGGGATTCCTGCTTGGTTTACAAATTTTGGGAAATGCCACAAGTACCATAACATCAAGATGAAAGTTAGCTTCTGCTAATGTTTTTGTTGCCAAAAATTTGCTGGGTACCCTCAAGGCCATAATTGAGAAAGCATTTGTTCTTCTTAGCCAATTTTTAATAATGATACTGGATTTTTTGGGAAGAGAATATTTTTAGTAAGGATACTAGATTATTTTGGAAGAGAATATTTTTGATAAGGATACTAGATTATTTTGGAAGAGAATATTTTTAATAAGGATACTAGATTATTTTGGAAGAGAATGTTTTTAATAAGGATACTAGATTATTTTGGAGAGAATATTTTTGATAAGGATACTAGATTATTTTGGAAGAGTATACTTTTGATAAGGATACTAGATTATTTTGGAAGAGAATATTTTTGATAAGGATACTAGATTATTTTGGAAGAGAATATTTTTGGCAAGGATACTAGATTATTTTGGAAGAGAATATTTTTGATAAGGATACTAGATTATTTTGGAAGAGAATATTTTTAATAAGGATACTAGATTATTTTGGAAGAGAATATTTTTGATAAGGATACTAGATTATTTTGGAAGAGAATATTTTTGATAAGGATACTAGATTATTTTGGAAGAGAATATTTTTGATAAGTATACTAGATTATTTTGGGAGAGAATATTTTTAATAAGGATACTATATTATTTTGGAAGAGATTATTTTTAAGAACATACTTTTCCTGTGAAGAGAAGCCTACACCAGGATTCAAACCTGCCAAGGATTGCCTTATGCTGCATGTAGGGGCAGTGCTGAAGGTAACTGCAAGCTTAAACTATTAATGAGTGACCATTCAGAAAATTCTAGGGCTTGTAAGGGATACATAAAGCAATATTTGCCTATCTAGTATTGCTCTAATCTGAAGGATGGATAACAGGCAAAGTTTTTTGTAATTATTTTGCTGCAAAGATTCATGTATGGCTGAAGGAGCGGTGTGTGAAAGATAAAGTAAGTTTTAAGATTCTCTGTATCAGTAATGACCCTGGTCATTCCCTTCAGAATGGGACCCTAGTGAGAACATCAGATTAGTCTCTCTTTAGTGAGAACATCAGATTAGTCTTTATTTTGCATCTCTAATCCAGGCAACTTACTTGGGGGTTATATCTACTCTCAAGGCCTACTATCTACAGAGAACATTTACAAACTTTGTAAAGGCTACAGAGGATGATCAGATGACTGTGAGGGAATTTTGGAAGTCTTTCATCATCAAGGATGCTATCATGATCATCAGTGAGAGATGGATGAAAATTACCAGTGTTTGTGTGAATGGATTATGGCAGAAGCTTTGCCCTCAGTTTGTTAATGGATTCTAGGGTTTTGATGTTGACACCAATGTATCAAGAATGCATGCACATATTGTAGTTGGCGATGATGAGGTTGAGGATGATGATGTGGAGGGGTTAC
Organism: Panulirus ornatus; assembly: GCF_036320965.1. Lineage (NCBI taxonomy): Eukaryota > Metazoa > Arthropoda > Malacostraca > Decapoda > Palinuridae > Panulirus > Panulirus ornatus. The sequence goes on from NC_092233.1 coordinate 33,316,178, forward strand.
TAGAATTGCATAAGGAAGAGCTCTTGAATAAATATCTCTTCAGTTAGGGAAGGAGCACCAGGAGGAGGTGGTAGCAGGAGAAGGGGATGTAAGGCAAATGTGTTCTCTTCGTAGCATTTCACTGTATTGACCTTGCTCTCACTGTTTATCACAATGATGACCCAAACACAAAATGGAGTCCAAAGGTGGGCCAAAATATTCAGACTGCCTTCAGGTACTATAAAAAAATCCACCATGAAAAGCCAGTACACACTATACAGACAACACTTGATTTTTTTCTTTCCAAGAAAAAAGAAGTTCACAAGGAGGATCAAGCCATCACCATCTTGTGACATAATAGCTGGACTCTCTCGGCTGTCACCACCACATTCCTTGATGATCCTTTCCCAATAACTCCTTCACTCACCTCTTTCCTCTTCACCAGCACCAGTAAGCAAATCAGGGATAGTAGTGTCGGAATTGAGTTTGTTATTTTCTGTTCGTATGTACATTGTGTACATATAGATTTTATATTTCCTGGTATACTGTTCAGCATTTTCTTATTCATAATGAATCCCCCTAATTTCAATTCCTTGCATTGTTTGGTTATTGCATTTTTCATTTGTATGACCATTTTCAAAGACATACCAATTGCATTGATTGAGAATTCCCTTTATGATTAAATGTTTTTACAATAAAACCCCACACTAATGGACTTCACTGAATCAGAAATCAGCTTCCAGTGGAGCCTTCTGGACCCCATTGGACTAAGTTTGGAATTTAATGAAAATTTCCATGAAAGTTTGTTATAGCACAAATTTAGAGTAGTAAGGTTAGAGCCTATTGGATTGAGTTGGGGATGTAATGGAATTGTCTGTTAGTTCCCAGTCATGGTCTAGGACTTTGGACTTCAGAATATGTGTCAGCCTGTTGTGCATCACCTCAGTGCACTTTTTATTAAATAACATAGTGTTTTCTATGCATGAATGCACATAGTTTTACACTGACTTATGATAAATTAATGGTGTAGTGATAAATTTTTGGCCCATACATCTACAAAGATAATGTGTGTAGAAACTTCAAGGTGAAACAAATGTAGAAATTGAATGCTCGTCTTTCCAATCGTAAACAAATGTCTAGATGGAATAGTAGCTACTGCAGATTTTGTAGAGAGAAGAGTGACTCCCAACTTGTAATAGAAAGATACAAATTAGGTTTCACTCCACCTTGTGATATTCTCTTTGATGATCGAAGTACTCCAAGACAGAATATTGATGCAACAACAATTGTTTACTCACCACTCAGGCAGGACACCATTAAAGGCTAAAAAAGAACATGGTGGCATTTTTCCTATTTTTGTCAAACGATGTTAAACAGTCATGATAAAAATAGTTTTTGAAATAACTGTAATTACTACATTAGTGCTCAAGATAATCCCATCATTAGAACAGGTTAAAGTATTGTGAATCATATTTGCTTAACTTTGGTTTGCATTGGGATCTAAAGCAAAACATATAATCCTTCACCAGTGAAGTCACGATGAGAGAATCTAGTTGCCTTAATATGGAATGATCGGCCAACTTGTCCTGCTAAGTCTGCTGTTCCTCTAGAGATGAAGTGACTCGAAATTTATGACTTGCAAGAATTTGTGAAAGTTGGCTATGTCTGAGGAAGTATCCTAGTATACTTGATTTTTATGAACTCAGGCTTGGATAGTATGTGTGTACTCATAGCATTGTGAAAGATATGTTTGCATTGATTTTTGTGAACTCAGTCTTGGAGTATGTGTGTAAGTCTTGGATAGTATGTGTGTACTCATAACAGTGTGAAAGATATGTATGCATTTTCAGTGTTTTAGAAATGTTGACATTTGTTCTTGTATTTTCTGTTACCCTGTATATGGCAATTCATTATTACTTTTTAGTAGTTAGTGTTTGTTTTATTAAAGTTGTTAAGACCTATATTATTTAGATTGTTTATGTTCTGTATACATTTGCCACTGGAAACACTGTTGGAGTTGCCATCTGCCAGTGGCCTGTCATTGGTGAGGTACTAAAGGTTAAGAAGCAGCAGTGGAGTCCATTGTTTATTCTAGAGAGTAAAAGGGATGAGCATTTGAGGATGATGGCTCTGAATGTTAAGGGGGTGACTGGTGAGAGTAAAAGGAGGAAGGTTGTGGAGAATTCTCAAAGTTTACAGTGTAGATGTGCTGGGGATTGGGGAAACCCAAATCCCTGGCTTGGCTGTATAAAGTAAAGATGGATATGATGAATACAGATTGTAGGAGGGAATAGAATGATGAGTGGTATGGACAGAAATGAGTGAAAATCATCACGGAATAGGGAAAGAAGGAATGCAATTGTGCTGTCACCCAGAGTATAGGAGGGTGTTGTAGAGCATGGATGGCATGTATTAAGAATGGTGTGAGTGAAAGGAAAGATTGAAATTTTGAAGTATGTATGGATATGCACATATGCACATGTGAATATGAAAACTGTTTGTTAAGGATGAAATGAAGCATTTCTGGAGGATTTTGAATGACTTTATAAATGGGTTTGAGAAGGAAACAGAAGGAGTCAGGTGGGGAGTGCTTATCCTCCTCAAAGGCTCAGATTGGGGTGTCTGAATGTGTGTGGATGCAACCAAGATGAGAAGAAAGGAGAGATAGGTAGTATGTTTGAGGAAAGAAACCTAGATGTTCTTGCTTTGAGTGAAACGAAGCTCAAGGGTTAAGGGGAAGAGTGGTTTGGGAAAGTCTTGGGAGTAAAGTCAGGGGTTGGTGAGAGGACTAGAGCTAAGGAAGGAGTAGCAATGCTTCTGAAGCAGGAGTTATGGGAGTATGTGATAGAATGTAAGAAAGTAAATTCTAGATTGATGTGGGTAAAACTGAAAGTGGATGGAGAGAGATGGATGATTATTGGTGGTTATACACCTGGTCATGAGAAGAAAGGCCATGAGAGGCAAGTGTTTTGCGAGCAATTAAGTGAGTGTATTTGTAGCTTTGATGCATGAGACTGAGTTATAGTGATGGGTGATTTAAATTTGAAGGTGAATAATGTGGCAGTTGAGGGTATAATTGGTGTACAGAGGGTGTTCAGTGTTGTAAATGGAAATGGTTAAGAGCTTGTAGACTTGTGTGCTGAAAAAGACTGGTGATTGGGAATGCCTGGTTTGAAAAGTGAGATATACATAATTATACATATGTGAGCAGGAGAGATGGTCAAAGGGCATTATTGGACTATGTGTTGATTGATAGGCATGTAAAAGAAAGACTTTTGGATGTTAATGTGCTGAGAAGGGCAGTTGGAGGGATGTCTGATCACTATCATGTGGAGGCGAAGGGATAGATTTGTAGAGGCTTTCAGAAAAGATGAGAGAATGTTGGGGAGAAGAGATTGGTGAGAGTAAGTGAGCTTGGAAAGGAGACTTGTGTGAGGAAGTATCAGGAGATTTTGAGTATAGAATGGCAAAAGGTGAGAGCAAATGACGTAAGGGGAGTGGATGAGGAATGGGATGTATTTAGGGAAGCAGTGATGACTTGCACAAAAGATGCACATGGTATGAGAAAGGTGGGAGGTGGGCAGATTAGAAGGGGTAGTGAGTGGTGGGATGAAGAAGTAAGATTGTTAGTGAAAGAAAAGAGAGAGGCATTTGACAATATTTGCTGGAAAGTAGTGCAAATGACTAAGAGATGTATTAAAGAAAGCAGCAAGAGGTCAAGAGAAAGGTGCAAGAGTTGAAAAAGAGGGCAAATGATAGTTGGGATGAGAGAGTATCATTATATTTTAGAGAATAAAAAGATGTTTTAGAAGGAGTTAGATATTGTACGTAAAACAAGAGAACAAATGGGAACATCGATGAAGGGAGCAAGTGAGGAAGTGATACCAGATAGTGATGGAGTGAGTATTTTGAAGGTTTGTTAAATGTGTTTGATGAGAGTAGCAGATACTGGATGTTTTGGTTGGGGTGGTTTACGAAGTGAGAGGGGTCAGGGAGAATGATTTGGTGAAGAGAGAAGAGGTAGTAAAGCTTTGCAGAAGATGAAATCTGGCAAGGCTGCATATTTGGATGGTATTTCAGTGGAATTTATTGAAAAAGGGGGTGACTGTGTTGTTGATTGTTTGGTGAGGATATTCATTGTATGTATGGACCATGGTGAAGTGTCTGAGGATTGGCAGAATGCATGCATAGTGCCATTGTACAAAGCCAAAGGGGATACCTCTGTGTTCAAACTACAGAGGTATAAGTTTGTTGAGTATTCCTGGGAAATTATGTGGGAGGGTATTGATTGAGAAGGTGAAGGCATGTACAGAGCATTAGACTGGGGAAGAGCAGTGTGGTTTCCAAAGTGGTATAGGATGTGTGGATCAGGTGTTTGCTTTGAAGAATTCATGTGAGAAATACTTAGAATTATAAATGGATTTGTATGTTGCATTAATGGACCTTGAGAAGGCATATGATAAGGTTGATAGAGATGCTTTGTGTAAGTTTTTGAGAGTATATGTATGGAAGGTAAGCTGCTAGAAGCAGTGAAAAGTTTTTACCAAGGATATAAGGTATGGGTATGAGTAGGAAGAGAGGAGAGTCATTGGCTCCCAGTGAATGTTGGTTTGTTCCAGGGGTGCGTGATGTCCCCTTGGTTGTTTTGTATGTTTATGGATGGGGGGGTTAGGGAGGTAAATGCAAGAGTTTTGGAGAGAGGGGCAAGTATGCAGTCAGTTGTGGATAAGAGGGCCTGGGAAGTGAGTCAGTTGTTGTTTGCCAATGATACAGTTCAATGGCTGATTCGCGTGAGAAACTGCAGAGGTTGGTGACTGAGTTTGGAAGAGTGTGCGAAACGAGAGAGTTGAGAGTAAATGTGAATGAGAGCAAGGCTATAAGGTTCAGTAGGGTTGAGGGACAAGTTAACTGGGATGAAAATTGGAATGGAGAAAAATTGGAGGAAGTGAAGTGTTTTAGATATCTGGGAGTGGACTTAGCAGCAGATGGAATCATGGAAGCAGAAGTGAGTCACAGGTTAGGGGAGGGGGCGAAGATTCTGGGATTGATGAAGAGTGTGTGGAAAGAGAGAATGTTATCTCGGAGATCAAAAATGGGTATGTTTGAAGGAATAGTAGTTCCAACAATGTTATATGGTTGCGAGGCATAGGCTATAGATAGCATTGTACGGAGGAGGGTGGATGTGTTGGATATGAAATGTTTGAGGACAATATGTGGTGTGAGGTGGTTTGATCGAGTAAGTAATGTAAGGATAAGAGAGATGTACGGTAATGAAAAGAGTATGGTTGAGAGAGCAGAAAAGGGTGTGTTGAAATGGTTTGGACATGTGGAGAGAATGAGTGAGGAAAGATTGACAAAGAGGAGATATGTGTCAGTGGTGGAGGAAACAAAAGAAGCTTGAGACCAAATTGGTGGTGGAAGGATGGAGTGAAAGAGATTTTGAGCAATTGTGGCTTGAAGTTACAGGAGAGTGAAAGGCATGCAGGGAATAGAGTGAATTGGAATGATGTGGTATACCAGGGGTCGACATGCTATCAATTTACTGAACCAGGGCATGTGAAGCATCTAGGGTAAACCATGGAAAGGTCTGTGGGGCCTGGATGTGGAAAGGGAGCTGTGGTTTCGGTGCATTACACATGACAGCTAGAGATTGAATGTGAACAGATGGGGCCTTTTTGTCTGTATTCCTGGCCCTACCTTGCTGGAGCTGGTGATAGTGATGCTGTTTTCCTGTGGGGTGGGGTAGTGGTAGGAATGGATGAAGGCAAGCGGGTATAGATATGCATGTGTGTGTGTATGTAATGTCTGTGTATGTGCATGCATATATGTGTATGTAATGTTGATGTGTATATGTATGTATATGTGCGTATGTGGGCATTTATGTACATATGTGTATATGAGTGGATGGGCCATTCTTTGTCTGTTTTCTGGCGCAACCTCGCTGATGCAGGAAACCACAATTATGTATAATAATAAAAAGATTGAGAAGGAGAGGAAGGTGGTTGTAATTGATGGTTTGAATGCAATCCTGGGATGTGATGAAATTGGGGTGGTTGGTAAATGGGGAGTGCTTGAGAAAATGAGAGTGGAAGTTATTTTGTGGATATCTATGCTGAGAGGGGTTTATTCTTTTTAGACACCTTTTTGCATAATGCGTCACAGATGTATGTAGTTCATATGAAATACGATGGAAGAGAAGAACAAAAGGGTTTGATTGATTATGTGGTAGTGAATAGAAGGTTGAAAACTATTGTGAAGGATGCTTGAGTTGTGAGAGGATTCTTCAGGGACTGTGACCATTTTGCAGTCTTGTTGAGGTGTGGATCAGGGAGAAGTGGAGGTATGTGGTAATGAAGAATGGAGAGATAAAAGTGTTGGCGAGCAATTAGATGCATTGGAATGAATTCAAGGGGTAAGAAAGAAGGGTAACCAAAAGTTAAGATGGAAGCGCAGAGAATGTGAGGAGGCAGCAGTGATGTGATTGAGGTGTTTAAAATTAGAGAAAGAATTTTAAAGATAGTAGAATTAGTAGTTGGATACAAGGTTGTGAGATATGAGAATAAAAGTAGACCTGCATGGTGGATGGAGAAGATTAGAAATGCTGTGGAAGAGAAGAAAAGGAATATGATAAATTGCTTGAAAGGAATATAAAAGTAGAAGTTTAGTGAAGGAGGATGGAAAAATAGAAGATCTGTAAGCAGAATGTTACAAGGCTGATAGAGGAAATTAAAGAACGAGTAGATGAAGATTTTGGAATAAAGTTGTGTGAAAAGTTAAAAAAAAAAAAGAAATATTACACTGGAATGGAAATTTGAATTTAAGAATTAAGGAAGGGGATTTGCTGAATCAAAGGGAGGAAGTGAAAGGAAGATTTAAAGAATATTTTGAAGACCTGGTGAATGTGGGTGAAGATGAGGCAGCAGTTATTGCATGGGTATGGAGGATGGACGGAAAAGAACATAAGTGTAGGGGCTTGTAGCAAGAAGGGAGGTAAAAAAAGGGAGATAATGAGGTTAAAGGTAGGAAAGACACTGGAATGGACAGAATTACAGCAGAATTGTTGAGGTATGGAGGAAAAAGTGTGTCAGAGTAGATTCATTTGATGTGTAATTTAGCATGGAAGCAGGAGACTGTCCCTGGGATTAGGTGAAAGCTATTATTGTTCCTGTATTCAAAGGAAAAGACACTGAGGATGTATTTAGCAATTATAGAGGAAAAAATCTATTAAGTATACAAGGAAAAAATGTACAAGAGTTTTAATTGATAGCATGAGGGAAGTGACTTTTTGAGTGCAGAATAAGTGAAGAGTAAGGGGGTATTAGGAAAGTAAGGGGTGTGGATCAAATTTCTGTGGTGAGAATGACTGTTGAAAAGTGTCCAGCAAAAGGTAAGGAGCTGTATGCAGTATTTATGGATCTGGAGAAAGTGCATGACAGTCGTGGAATGCTTTATGGGATGTGTTAAGGATATATGGGGTAGGGGTAATTATTGAATGGTCTGAAAGTCTTGTATAGAGAAGCAAATATATGTGTAAGATGGATGGAGAGTTGAGTGAAAGTTTTGGTGTACATATGGATGTGAGGCAGGGCTATGTGATGTCACCATGACATTTTAGCATATAAATGGATGGGGTGATGAGAGAGATGAAAGCAAAACTAGGAAAAAGGTATGTAAAGGTGGAGTATGGTGGTGAGGTATGGTGGCTAGTGACAAGCCTGTTTCTGGATGATACTATGTTGTTTAATGAGAATGAAGAGAAGTTGCAGAAGGCTATAAGTGTGTTTTGTGATGTGTGTGTTCACATGGACAATTGAAGGAAAAATATGAGTAAAAGTAAAGTAATGGTATTTGAGAGGAAACAGGGAAAGTACAGATTTTGCAAATCCTTGTAGGGTGAGAGAAGAAAGTGTACTAATCTGTTATAAATATTGGGGAGGGTGATAGTGTGAAAAAAATGAGAACATTTATGAAGAGTATAGATAGGGAAGTTGTTATTGGTAGTGATGAAGTGAGGAGGAGATGGAGTGAGTATTTTGAAGGACTCTTAAACATGTTTGATGATAGGGTGGGAGATGTAGGGTATTTGGGTCAGGGTGGTATGCAAATGAGAGAGTTATGGAGGGTGTTTTGGTGAAGAGAGAAGAGTTTGTGAAAGTCTTACTTGAAATGTATCATGGTGAGTCACCTGAGGGTTGACATGCATAGTGCCATTATACAAAGGCAAGGGGAATAAAGATGAATGTTCAAACTACATTGGTATAAGTTTGTTGAGTGTATCTAGTAAGTTGTATGGGAGGGTAGTGATTAAGAGGATGAGGGCATGTACAGAGCATCAGACTGGGGAGGAGTAGTGTGGTGTCAAAAGTAGATGTTTTTTAGAGAATGTGTGTGTGAGAAATATTGAGAGAAAGAGATGGGTTTGTAAGTGGTATTGATGGATCTGGAAAAGCATATGATAGGGTTTATAGAGATGCCTTGTGGAAGGTCATAAGAATGTATGATGTGGGAGGTAAGCTGCCAGAAGCAGTGAGAAGTTTTTACCAAGGGTGTAAGTCATGTGTACAAGTAGCAAGAGGGTGAATGGTTCCAAGTGATGGTTGGTCTGTGATGTCTCCATGGTTATTTAATTTGATTATAATTGGGGTGATAAGAGAAGTAAATGCGAGAGTCTTGGAGAATGGGGTGAGAATGCAGTTTGGAGCGATGAGAGGGCCTGGGAAGTGAGTCAGTTGTTGTTTGCTGACGTTATAACACTGGTGGCAAATTTGAGTGAGAAACTGCAGAAGTTGGTGGCTGAGTTAGAGGTGTGTGTGTGTGAAAGGAGGAAGTTGGAAGTAAATGCGAATAAAAGCAAGTAATTAGGTTTAGCAGAGTTGAAGGACAGGTTAGTTGGGGTGTGAGATTGAATGGAGAAAACTTGGAGGAAGTAAAGTGTTTTAGATACCTGGGAGTGGACATGGCAGCAATTGGAACCATGGAAGCAAACATGAATCATAAGGTAGTTGAGGAGTGAAGGTTCTAGGATCACTGAAGAATGTGTTGAAAGAGAGATTGTTAATTGGTTGGGCAAAAGTTGGTATGTTTGTGAAGGTATAGTAGTCCCAGCAATATTATATGAATACATGGTATGGGCTATAGACTAGACTGTGTAGAGGAGAGTGGATGTGTTGGAAATGAAATGTGGCATGATTTGGTTTGATCAAGTAAGTAATGAAAGGGTAAGAGAGAGGCGTGTTCATAAAAACAGTTTGGTTGCGCGAGCTGAAGAGGGTTTGCTGAAATAGTTTGGACATATGGAGAGAATGAGAGAGGAAAGGTTAACAAAGAAGCTATGTTTATCAGAAGTGGAGGGAATAAGGAGAATAGATGGAAACCAAATTGGAGGGTGAAAGGCATGCACATCATAGGGTGAATTGAAACAGTGTGGTGTACAGGGGTTGATGTGGTGTCAGTGGACTGAACAAGGGTGTGTGAAACATCTGGGGTAAACCATGGAAAAGTTTCTGGGGTTTGGTTATGGATAGGGAGCTATGGTTTTGGTGCATTACACCTGACAGCTAGATAATGGTTTAGAGCAGTTGTGGCCTTTCTTTGTTTGTTCCTGGTGCTTCCTCGCTAACATAGGAAGTGGCAATCAAGTTTGAAAAAGAAAAAAGATTTGGAGGGAGAAAGACTGGAAGAGCTGACAGAACTTAAGTGCTTAGGAGCAATCTTGGGTAAGTTTGGTGATATGGGAGGCAACCAGAGAGCAGTACATGGTAGAAGTCATTTGGTCCCTTGATAGAATATGGGGCCTAGTTGTGGATAGGGAATTGTGGTTTCATTGCATTGCCTATGGCAGCTAGATAATGGATGAGAGCAGATGCTGCCTTTGATTGTTTTTTCCTTGTGCCACCTTGTTAACATGGGAAGTAGTGGTCACGGATGAAAAAAAGATACAAAGGGAGAAAGACTGGAAGTGGTGACAAAATTTGAATATTTAGGAGCAGTCATGGGTAAGTTTTGTGATATAAGGAAGAAATAAGGGATAGCACAGTGCAGGGCAGATGTCATTGAGTCTCCTAATAGAATAATGAAAGGTATGGGCATAAGTATAGAAGTGAAGAAGGAAACTAGGGACAGCTTAATCCTCCAACCCTGACTAATGCAGCTGAAACATGGACTTGAGATGATTCACAGAGGTCAAGAATCCAGGCTGTAGAAGAAATGAGGTATTTGAGAGGAGCATGTGGTATGACTAGCTGGAATGAAAAAAGTAACAAGATGTGTGAGAAATCTGGTATGGTAAGAAATGCGAGGGGAATATTGTGGAGTGGGAGAATGGGTGAAGTTTAGTTCTTTAAGGTGGTTTGGGTATGTGGAAAGAATGCAAGATGTGGAATATACAAGGAGAGGATGTGACTGTGATTGAATGGGTTAGTATGGGATGAAGACCACCTGTGACATGGGGAAATAGAGTGGAAGAGTTTATGTGAAGGAGGCATGTAAGGACAGGGATAAATTGAGACTTTTTTGCTGTGGCCACCCCTATGATGGTTGTTCCCAGAGATATAGTATTCAATAGAAAAATGAAATTTCTTATCTAATATCAAATTATGCTCTTTTACAGGTTTGGCAGCTAGATTCGGGTCATTGCCAAAAGACACTTGTAGGCCATGAAGATGCAGTTACCACATTAACATATGATAATACCACCATTATTTCTGGCTCTCTAGACTGCACTATCCGCCTATGGTGCCTCTCCTCTGGCCAGTGCTTGGGTGTCCTTGATTGGATGTCCAGTGAAGGTCATACAGGTAAGAAATATTTATTTTGTGGCCTTAACTATTTCATGTATAGGCTAGACATAGAAAATGATATTGCTAGTCAAGCAGATATTTTTTAATTCTTTATTTTAGTCATACTACAGAAAGTTAAGTAACATAGGAGCTTTTTACCAAAGAATTTTTAATTGATTTCCAAATGGACATCTGTGTTGTAGCAGCAAGAGTTCATGACCATGATACATTCATGGGCCACCCAAGGTCAAGCACATAGATGGTGCCAATCAGTCCACAGTCAACCCAGTGGTACATCGACCCCTAAGGTTTGGCTCAGGTGGATGAAGAAATCCAGCTAGGCGGTAGGAGTGGATGGTATGGCAGTAGAATTTATTAAGAAAGTGGGTGACTATGTTGTTGATTGGTTAGCAAGGATATTCAGTGTATGAATAGATCATGGTGAAGTACCTGAGGATTGGCAGGATGCATGTATAATGCCATTGTACAAAGGGAAAGAGGATAAAGGCGTGTTCAAACTACAGAGGCATAAGTTTGTTGTGTATACCTGGAAGATTGTATGGGAAGGTATTGATTCAGAAGGCGAAGGCATGGACAGAATATCAGATTGGGGAGGAGCAGTATGGTTTCAGAAGTGGTAGAGGATGTGTGGATGAGGTGTTTACTTTGAAGAAGTAAATGAAAATACTTAGAAAAATGGATGGATTTGTTTGTTGCATTTATAGATATAATAAGGTTGATAGAGATGCTTTGTGGAAGGTCTTAAGAACATATGGTGTGGAAGGTAAGCTGCTAGAAGCAGTGAGAAATTTTATTAAGTGTGTAAGTCTTGTGTATGGTAGGAAGAGAGGAAAGTGATTGGTTCTCAGTGAATGTTGGTCTGCAGCAGGGGTGTGTGATGTCACCATGGCTGTTTAATTTGTTTCTGGATGGGGTTGTTAGGGAGGTAAATGCAAGAGTTTCAAAAAGATGGGTGAGTATGCAGTTTGTTGAGGATGAGAGGGCCTGGGAAGTGAGTCAGATGTTGTTCACCAGTAATACAGCGCTGGTGGCTTATTTGAGTGAAAAACTGCTGAACTTGGTGACTGAGTTTGGAAAAGCATGTGAAAGGAGAAAGTTGAGAGTTAATTGAATAAGCGCAAGGTTTTTAGGTTAAGCAGGGTTGAGGGACAGATAAGTTGGGATGTAAGTTTGAATGAAGAAAATTTGAAGGATGTGAAGTGTTTTCAATATCTGGGTGTGGATTTGGCAGTGAACATAACCATGGAAGCGGAATTGAGTCATAGGGTGGAGAATGGGGCAAAGGTTCTGGGAGCATTGAAGAATGTATGGAAAGAGAGAATGGTATCTAGAAGTGCAAATTGGGTATGTTTGAAGGAATATTGATTCCAACAATATTATATGGTTGCAAGACATGGGCTATAAATAGGGTTGTATGGAGGAGGGTAGATGTATTGGAAATGAAATGTTTGAGGACAATATGTGGTGTGAGTAGGTTTGATCAAGCAAGTAATGAAAGGGTAAGATGTGTTGTATTAAAAAGAGTGTGGTTGAGAGAGCAGAAGAGGGTTTGTTAAAATGGTTTGGACACATGGAGAGAATGAGTGAGGAAAGGTTGACAAATAGGATATAGATGTCAGAGATGGAGGGAATAAAGAGAAGCAAGAGACCAAATTGGAGGTGGAAATATGAAGTGAAAAAGATTTTGAGTGATAGGGGCCTGAACATGCAGGAAGGTGAAAGGCTTTCACGCTATAGTTATTTTTTTTATGCTGAAGGCCGTGCCTTAATTGAAATATTGAAAGAATTTTGAGATGGAAAAAGAAAAGACAAGGGAAAGTATTCACGAATTTTTGAGGAAGTGAAAAACCTGTCTTTTGAAATGTGCCAGGTCTTAGTTTTTGGGAAGGACATAAGAAGGCAGGGAGTTCCAAAGCTTTGATGTGTGGGGAAGGAAGCAGGTATTGAAATGGTCTACCCTTGAGTTGCTGATGACCACCAATACTCATTTGATGCAGCAGCTTGCCGAGTATTGCGTGATCTATCTAGTGGTGTGTGTACACAAGCAGCCAGCTCTTGGGAATAGAACAGCATAGAACAAGGGGGGTCAAGTTTGAAAGTTAGCCTGGGACAGTTTATAAGGTGGACCGTTTTTGACTCAACCCTGTCATGTAAGGATGCAGAGCTAGAACCACCCCAAATGTGAGAGCATTACTCCATACAAGGACAAATCAACCCCTTGTATGAATGGAGAAACTGTTCAGAAGAAGTTTCGACATCTGAACAGGACACCCAGTTTCTTAGAGGCAGATTTAGCTATTCTTGTAATGTGGGGTTTCTAAGTAAGAGTGGATGTTACAGTAATACGAAGTATGTTCATTGAGTCAAGAGATGGGATTACAGAATCGTCAGAGGAGAGATGAGAGGTGTGAGGAGTTTTCAATACAGAGATGGGTAGAAACTGGTTCTTAGAGGCATTAAACTTTAGAAGATTTTGTTAACCCCACTGAGATATCCTGTCCAAGTCAGAGTTTATTGAGGAAGCTGTGTGAAGACGAGATGCAGATCGAGCGAGAGACGAGGAAACAGAGTTGAAGGATGTGGATGAATGCAGTGTTGAGTCATCATTGTATGAGTGCATTGAATTATTTGTGGTGAGGAAATCATTGAAAAAAAGGAAAAAAGTGTAGGAGGCAGGACAGAACCTTGAGGGACACTGGTGCTGATGGAGAAAAGGGGGGAGGCTGATTTATCAACAACTACGGAGGCAGATCGGCCAGAGAGAAGGCTAGATATGAAGGAGCAAAGTGAGGGATGAAAGCCAAAAGAGGGGAACTTAGAGGTGAGACCCCAATGCCACACCCTGTCAAAAGCCTTAGACATGACTCGACAAAATCTTTCGGGGATGATGATCAGACATTAATAAGATAGGCAAGATTATCACCAGTGGATCTTGCCTTATGGAAGCCATACTGATGATCAGAGAGAAGATTGTGATTTTCAAGGTGTTTAAGGATATGGGAGTTGAGGAGGGATTCAGACTCTGAAAATGGTAATGTCAAAGCAATAGGATGGTAGTTAGAGGGCTCAGAACAGTCACTCTTCTTAGGGATGGAATGTATCAATGCATGCTTCCAAGGAGAAGGAAAAGTGGTGGTTTTAAATCAGAAACGGAACAAACAAGCAAGCACAGGTGCAAGTTTAGAGGCACACTCTTTCAGTACACAGGGATGAATGCTATGAAGACCATAATCCTTGCTTGTGTTCAGTGGAAGAAACGATTTTCGGACAGTCCAAAAAGAGATTACAGGAAGGGGCATAGGATTAGTGAGAGGAGCATCAGGGGGTGAATGAATGTTAGAGTCATCCAAGTTAGATTGGAATGATTTGGTGTACTGGGGTTGGCGTGCTTTCAGTGGACTGAACCAGGGCATGTGATATGTCTGGGGCCTGAATGTGGATAGAGAGTTGTGGTTTTGGTGCATTACACATGACAGCTGAGACAGAGTGAGTGGATGTGGCCTTATTTCGTCTGTTTCTTGGTGCTACTTTACTGACGCAGGGGTGGCAATGCTGTTCCCTTTGGGGTGGAATGGTTCCAGGAATGGATGAATGCAAGCATGTATAAATATGTACATGAGTCAGTTCTTGTTTGCTGATGATACAGCGCTTTTGGCTGATTCGGATGAAAAACTGCAGAAGTTTGTGACTGAGTTTCGTAAAGTGTGTGAAAGAAGAAAGTTGAGAGTAAATGTGAATAAGAGCAAGGTTATTACATTCGGTAGGGTTGAGGGCCAAGTTAATTGGGAGGTAAGTTTGAATGGGGAAAATGGTAGAAGTGAAGTGTTCTAGAAATCTGGGAGTGGATTTAGCAGCAGATGGAACCATGGAAGCAGAAGTGAGTCACAGGGTGTTGGAGGGAGCCAAGATTGTTGGAGCGTTGAAGAATGTGTGGAAGGCGAAAACATTATCTCAGAGAGCAAAAATGGGTACGTTTGAAGGAATAGTGGTTCCAACAATGTTGTATTGTTGCAAGGCATGGGCTATAGATAGGGTTGTGTGGAGGAGGGTGGATGTGTTAGAAATAAAATGTTTCAGGACAATATGTGGTGTGAGGCTGTTTGATCAAGTAAGTAATGAAAGGGTAAGAGAGATGTATGGTAATATAAAGAGTGTGGTTCAGAGAGCAGAAGAGGATTTGTTGAAATGGTTTGGACACATGGAGAGAATGAGGGAGGAAAGATTGACAAAGAGGATATATATGTCAGAGGTGGAGGGAAGAAGGAGAAGCAGGAGACCAAATTGGAGGTGGAAGGAAGGAGTGGAAAAGATTTTGAGAGGTCGGAGCCTGCATACAGGAGAGTGAAAGGCATGCCAGGAATGGAGTGAATTGGCATGATTAAGAATATATGGTGTGGGAGGGAAGTTGTTAGAAGCAGTGAAAAGTTTTTATCGAGGATGTAAGGCATTTGTACATGTAGGAAGACAGGAAAGTGATTGGTTCTCAGTGAATGTTGGTTTGCAGCAGGGGTATGTAATGTCTCCATGGTTGTTTAATTTGTTTATGGATGGGGTTGTGAGGGAGGTGAATGCAAGAGTTTTGGAAAGAGGGGCAATTAAGCAGTCTGTTGTGGATGAGAGAGCTTGGGAAGTGAGTCAGTTGTTGTTCGCTGATGATACAGCACTGGTGGCTGATTCGTGTGAGAAACTGCAAAAGCTGGTGACTGAGTTTGGTAAAGTGTGTGAAAGAAGAAAGCTGAGAGTAAATGTGAATAAGAGCAAGGTTATTAGATACAGTAGGGTTGAGGGACAAATCAGTTGGGAGGTAAGTTTGTCTGGAGAGAAACTGAAGGAAGTGAAGTGTTCTAGATATCTGGGAGTGGATTTGGCTGTGGATGGAACCATGGAAGCGGAAATGAATCATAGGGTGTGGGAGGGGGCAAAAGTTCTGGGAGCGCTGAAGAATGTGTGGAAGTCGTGAGCATTATCTTGGAAAGCAAAAATGGGTATGTTTGAAGGAATAGTGGTTCCAACAATGATATATGGTTGCGAGGCATGGGCTATAGAGTTGTGCGGAGGAGGGTGTATGTGCTGGAAATGAGATGTTTAAGGACAATATGTGGTGTGAGGTGGTTTGATTGAGTAAGTAATGAAAGGGTAATAAAAAGATTGTGGTTGAGAGAGCAGAAGAGGGTGTTTTGAAATGGTTTGGTCACATGGAGAGAATGAGTGAGGAAAGATTGACAGAGAGGATATGTGTCAGAGGTGGAGGGAATGAGGAGAAGTGGGAGACGAAATTGGAGGTGGAAAGATGGAGTGAAAAAGATTTCGAGTGATGGGGCCCTAAACATGCAGGAGGGTGAAAGGAGGGCAAGGAATAGAGTGAATTGGAGCGATGTGGTATACCGGGGTTGACGTGCTGTCAGTGGATTGAATCAAGGCATGTGAAGTGTCTGGGGTAAACCATGGAAAGCTGTGTAGGTATGTATATTTGCGTGTGTGGACGTATGTATATACATGTGTATGGGGGGGGTTGGGCCATTTCTTTCGTCTGTTTCCTTGCGCTACCTCGCAAACGTGGGAGACAGCGACAAAGTATAAAAAAAAAAAAAAAAATATATATATATATATATATATATATATATATATATTTTTTTTTTTTTTTTTTTTTTTTTTATACTTTGTCGCTGTCTCCCGCGTTTGCGAGGTAGCGCAAGGAAACAGACGAAAGAAATGGCCCAACCTCCCCCCCCCCATACACATGTACATACACACGTCCACACACGCAAATATACATACCTACACAGCTTTCCATGGTTTACCCCAGACGCTTCACATGCCTTGATTCAATCCACTGACAGCACGTCAACCCCTGTATACCACATGACTCCAATTCACTCTATTCCTTGCCCTCCTTTCACCCTCCTGCATGTTCAG
Organism: Panulirus ornatus; assembly: GCF_036320965.1. Lineage (NCBI taxonomy): Eukaryota > Metazoa > Arthropoda > Malacostraca > Decapoda > Palinuridae > Panulirus > Panulirus ornatus. The sequence goes on from NC_092233.1 coordinate 33,332,872, forward strand.
GCCCCGATCACACAAAATCTTTTTCACTCCATCTTTCCACCTCCAATTTGGTCTCCCTCTTCTCCTCGTTCCCTCCACCTCCGACACATATATCCTCTTGGTCAATCTTTCCTCACTCATTCTCTCCATGTGCCCAAACCATTTCAAAACACCCTCTTCTGCTCTCTCAACCACGCTCTTTTTATTTCCACACATCTCTCTTACCCTTACGTTACTCACTCGATCAAACCACCTCACACCACACATTGTCCTCAAACATATATATATATATATATATATATATATATATATATATATATATATATATATATATATATATATATATATATATATCCCTGGGGATAGGGTGGAGAAAGAATACTTCCCACGTATTCCCTGCGTGTCGTAGAAGGCGACTAAAAGGGGAGGGAGCGGGGGGGCTGGAAATCCTCCCTTTTTTTTTTTTTTTTTTTAATTTTCCAAAAAAAGGAACAGAGAAGGGGGCCAGGTGAGGATGTTCCCTCAGAGGCCCAGTCCTCTGTTCTTAACGCTACCTTGCTGATGCGGGAAATGGCGAATAGTTTGAAAAAAAAAAAAAATATATATATATATATATATATATGTGTATTTAGGGAATCAGTGATGGATTGCGCAAAAGATGCTTGTGGCATGAGAAGAGTGGGAGGTGGGTTGATTAGAAAGGGTAGTGAGTAGTGGGATGAAGAAGTAAGGGTATTAGTGAAAGAGAAGAGAGAGGCATTTGGACGATTTTTGCAGGGAAAAAAGGCAATTGAGTGGGAGATGTATAAAAGAAAGAGACAGGAGGTCAAGAGAAAGGTGCAAGAGGTGAAAAAAGGGCAAATGAGAGTTGGGGTGAGAGAGTATCATTAAATTTTAGGGAGAATAAAAAGATGTTCTGGAAGGAGGTAAATAAAGTGCATAAGACAAGGGAGCAAATGGGAACTTCAGTGAAGGGCGCAAATGGGGAGGTGATAACAAGTAGTGGTGATGTGAGAAGGAGATGGAGTGAGTATTTTCAAGGTTTGTTGAATGTGTTTGATGATAGAGTGGCAGATATATGGTGTTTTGGTCGAGGTGGTGTGCAAAGTGAGAGGGTTAGGGAAAATGATTTGGTAAACAGAGAAGAGGTAGTAAAAGCTTTGCGGAAGATGAAAGCCGGCAAGACAGCAGGTTTCTTTGGTATTGCAGTGGAATTTATTAAAAAAGGGGGTGACTGTATTGTTGACTGGTTGGTAAGGTTATTTAATGTATGTATGACTCGTGGTGAGGTGCCTGAGGATTGGCGGAATGCGTGCATAGTGCCATTGTACAAAGGCAAAGGGGATAAGAGTGAGTGCTCAAATTACAGAGGTATAAGTTTGTTGAGTATTCCTGGTAAATTATATGGGAGGGTATTGATTGAGAGGGTGAAGGCATGTACAGAGCATCAGATTGGGGAAGAGCAGTGTGGTTTCAGAAGTGGTAGAGGATGTGTGGATCAGGTGTTTGCTTTGAAGAATGTATGTGAGAAATACTTAGAAAAGCAAATGGATTTGTATGTAGCATTTATGGATCTGGAGAAGGCATATGATAGAGTTGATAGAGATGCTCTGTGGAAGGTATTAAGAATATATGGTGTGGGAGGCAAGTTGTTAGAAGCAGTGAAAAGTTTTTATCGAGGATGTAAGGCATGTGTACGTGTCGGAAGAGAGGAAAGTGATTGGCTCTCAGTGAATGTAGGTTTGCAGCAGGGGTGTGTGATGTCTCCATGGTTGTTTAATTTGTTTATGGATGGGGTTGTTAGGGAGGTGAATGCAAGAGTTTTCGAAAGAGGGGCAAGTATGAAGTCTGTTGGGGATGAGAGAGCTTGGGAAGTGAGTCAGTTGTTGTTCGCTGATGATACAGCACTGGTGGCTGATTCATGTGAGAAAGTGCAGAAGCTGGTGACTGAGTTTGGTAAAGTGTGTGAAAGAAGAAAGTTAAGAGTAAATGTGAATAAGAGCAAGGTTATTAGGTACAGTAGGGTTGAGGGTCAAGTCAATTGGGAGGTGAGTTTGAATGGAGAAAAACTGGAGGAAGTGAAGTGTTTTAGATATCTGGGAGTGGACCTGGCAGCAGATGGAACCATGGAAGTGGAAGTGTATCATAGGGTGGGGGAGGGGGCGAAAATTCTGGGAGCCTTGAAGAATGTGTGGGAGTCGAGAACATTATCTCGGAAAGCAAAAATGGGTATGTTTGAAGGAATAGTGGTTCCAACAATGTTGTATGGTTGCGAGGCGTGGGCTATGGATAGAGTTGTGCACAGGAGGATGGATGTGCTGGAAATGAGATGTTTGAGGACAATGTGTGGTGTGAGGTGGTTTGATCGAGTAAGTAACGTAAGGGTAAGAGAGATGTGTGGAAATAAAAAGAGCGTGGTTGAGAGAGCAGAAGAGGGTGTTTTGAAATGGTTTGGGCACATGGAGAGAATGAGTGAGGAAAGATTGACCAAGAGGATATATGTGTCGGAGGTGGAGGGAACGAGGAGAAGAGGGAGACCAAATTGGAGGTGGAAAGATGGAGTGAAAAAGATTTTGTGTGATTGGGGCCTGAACATGCAGGAGGGTGAAAGGCGTGCAAGGAATAGAGTGAATTCAAGCGATGTGGTATACCGGGGTTGACGTGCTGTCAGTGGATTGAATCAAGGCATGTGAAGCGTCTGGGGTAAACCATGGAAAGCTGTGTAGGTATGTATATTTGCGTGTGTGGACGTATGTATATACACGTGTATGGGGGTGGGTTGGGCCATTTCTTTCATCTGTTTCCTTGCGCTACCTCGGAAACGCGGGAGACAGCGACAAAGCAAAAAAAAAAAAAAAAAAAAAAAATATATATATATATATATATATATATATATATATATAAGAGACAGGAGGTCAAGAGAAAGGTGCAAGAGGTGAAAAAAAGGGCAAATGAGAGTTGGGGTGAGAGACTATCAGTAAATTTTAGGGAGAATAAAAAGATGTTCTGGAAGGAGGTAAATAGGGTGCGTAAGACAAGGGAGCAAATGGGAACTTCAGTGAAGGGCGTAAATGGGGAGGTGATAACAAGTAGTGGTGATGTGAGAAGGAGATGGAATGAGTATTTTGAAGGTTTGTTGAATGTGTCTGATGACAGAGTGGCAGATATAGGGTGTTTTGGTCGAGGTGGTGTGCAAAGTGAGAGGGTTAGGGAAAATGATTTGGTAAACAGAGAAGAGGTAGTAAAAGCTTTGCGAAAGATGAAAGCCGGCAAGGCAGCAGGTTTGGATGGTATTGCAGTGGAATTTATTAAAAAAGGGGGTGACTGTATTGTTGACTGGTTGGTAAGGTTATTTAATGTATGTATGACTCATGGTGAGGTGCCTGAGGATTGGCGGAATGCGTGCATAGTGCCATTGTACAAAGGCAAAGGGGATAAGAGTGAGTGCTCAAATTACAGAGGTATAAGTTTGTTGAGTATTCCTGGTAAATTATATGGGAGGGTATTGATTGAGAGGGTGAAGGCATGTACAGAGCATCAGATTGGGGAAGAGCAGTGCGGTTTCAGAAGTGGTAGAGGATGTGTGGATCAGGTGTTTGCTTTGAAGAATGTATGTGAGAAATACTTAGAAAAGCAAATGGATTTGTATGTAGCATTTATGGATCTGGAGAAGGCATATGATAGAGTTGATAGAGATGCTCTGTGGAAGGTATTAAGAATATATGGTGTGGGAGGCAAGTTGTTAGAAGCAGTGAAAAGTTTTTATCGAGGATGTAAGGCATGTGTACGTGTAGGAAGAGAGGAAAGTGATTGGTTCTCAGTGAATGTAGGTTTGCGGCAGGGGTGTGTGATGTCTCCATGGTTGTTTAATTTGTTTATGGATGGGGTTGTTAGGGAGGTAAATGCAAGAGTCCTGGAAAGAGGGGCAAGTATGAAGTCTGTTGGGGATGAGAGAGCTTGGGAAGTGAGTCAGTTGTTGTTCGCTGATGATACAGCGCTGGTGGCTGATTCATGTGAGAAACTGCAGAAGCTGGTGACTGAGTTTGGTAAAGTGTGTGGAAGAAGAAAGTTAAAAGTAAATGTGAATAAGAGCAAGGTTATTAGGTACAGTAGGGTTGAGGGTCAAGTCAATTGGGAGGTGAGTTTAAATGGAGAAAAACTGGAGGAAGTGAAGTGTTTTAGATATCTGGGAGTGGATCTGGCAGCGGATGGAACCATGGAAGCGGAAGTGGATCATAGGGTGGGGGAGGGGGCGAAAATTTTGGGAGCCTTGAAAAATGTGTGGAAGTCGAGAACATTATCTCGGAAAGCAAAAATGGGTATGTTTGAAGGAATAGTGGTTCCAACAATGTTGTATGGTTGCGAGGCGTGGGCTATGGATAGAGTTGTGCGCAGGAGGATGGATGTGCTGGAAATGAGATGTTTGAGGACAATGTGTGGTGTGAGGTGGTTTGATCGAGTAAGTAACGTAAGGGTAAGAGAGATGTGTGGAAATAAAAAGAGCGTGGTTGAGAGAGCAGAAGAGGGTGTTTTGAAATGGTTTGGGCACATGGAGAGAATGAGTGAGGAAAGATTGACCAAGAGGATATATGTGTCGGAGGTGGAGGGAACGAGGAGAAGAGGGAGACCAAATTGGAGGTGGAAAGATGGAATGAAAAAGATTTTGTGTGATCGGGGCCTGAACATGCAGGAGGGTGAAAGGAGGGCAAGGAATAGAGTGAATTGGAGCGATGTGGTATACAGGGGTTGACGTGCTGTCAGTGGATTGAATCAAGGCATGTGAAGCGTCTGGGGTAAACCATGGAAAGCTGTGTAGGTATGTATATTTGCGTGTGTGGACGTGTGTATGTACATGTGTATGGGGGGGGGTTGGGCCATTTCTTTCGTCTGTTTCCTTGCGCTACCTCGCAAACGCGGGAGACAGCGACAAAGTATAAAAAAAAAAAAAAAAAAAAAATATATATATATATATATATATATATATATATATATATATACATATGAGAGGCAAGTGTTTTGGGAGCAGCTGAATGAGTGTGTTAGTGGTTTTGATGCACGAGATCGGGTTATAGTAATGGGTGATTTGAATGCAAAGGTGAGTAATGGGGCAATTGAGGGAATAATTGGTATACATGGGGTGTTCAGTGTTGTAAATGGAAATGTTGAAGAGCTTGTAGATTTATGTGCTGAAAAAGGACTGGTGATTGGGAATACCTGGTTTAAAAAGCGAGATATACATATGTATAGGTATGTAAGTAGGAGAGATGGCCAGAGAGCGTTATTGGATTACGTGTTAATTGACAGGCACGCGAAAGAGAGACTTTTGGATGTTAATGTGCTGAGAGGTGCAACTGGAGGGATGTCTGATCATTATCTTGTGGAGGTTAAGGTGAAGATTTGTATGGGTTTTCAGAAAAGAAGAGTGAATGTTGGGGTGAAGAGGGTGGTGAGAGTAAGTGAGCTTGGGAAGGAGACTTGTGTGAGGAAGTACCAGGAGAGACTGAGTACAGAATGGAAAAAGGTGAGAACAATGGAAGTAAGTGGAGTGGGGGAGGAGTGGGATGTATTTAGGGAATCTGTGATGGATTGCACAAAAGATGCTTGTGGCATGAGAAGAGTGGGAGGTAGGTTGATTAGAAAGGGTAGTGAGTGGTGGGGTGAAGAAGTAAGATTATTAGTGAAAGAGAAGAGAGAGGCATTTGGACGATTTTTGCAAGGAAAAAATGCAATTGAGTGGGAGATGTATAAAAGAAAGAGACAGGAGGTCAAGAGAAAGGTGCAGGAGGTGAAAAAGAGGGCAAATGAGAGTTGGGGTGAGAGAGTATCATTATTAAATCTTAGGGAGAATAAAAAGACGTTCTGGAAGGAGGTAAATAAAGTGCGTAAGACAAGGGAGCAAATGGGAACTTCAGTGAAGGGCGCAAATGGGGAGGTGATAACAAGTAGTGGTGATGTGAGAAGGAGATGGAGTGAGCATTTTGAAGGTTTGTTGAATGTGTTTGATGATAGAGTGGCAGATATAGGGTGTTTTGGTCGAGGTGGTGTGCAAAGTGAGAGGGTTAGGGAAAATGATTCGGTAAACAGAGAAGAGGTAGTAAAAGCTTTGCGGAAGATGAAAGCCGGCAAGGCAGCAGGTTTGGATGGTATTGCAGTGGAATTTACTAAAAAAGGGGGTGACTGTATTGTTGACTGGTTGGTAAGGTTATTTAATGTATGTATGACTCATAGTGAGGTGCCTGAGGATTGGCGGAATGCATGCATAGTGCCATTGTACAAAGGCAAAGGGGATAAGAGTGAGTGCTCAAATTACAGAAGTATAAGTTTGTTGAGTATTCCTGGTAAATTATATGGGAGGGTATTGATTGAGAGGGTGAAGGCATGTACAGAGCATCAGATTGGGGAAGAGCAGTGTGGTTTTAGAAGTGGTAGAGGATGTGTGGATCAGGTGTTTGCTTTGAAGAATGTATGTGAGAAATACTTAGAAAAGCAAATGGATTTGTATGTAGCATTTATGGATCTGGAGAAGGCATATGATAGAGTTGATAGAGATGCTCTGTGGAAGGTATTAAGAATATATGGTGTGGGAGGCAAGTTGTTAGAAGCAGTGAAAAGTTTTTATCGAGGATGAAAGGCATGTGTACGTGTAAGAAAAGAGGAAAGTGATTGGTTCTCAGTGAATGTAGGTTTGCGGCAGGGGTGTGTGATGTCTCCATGGTTGTTTAATTTGTTTATGGATGGGGTTGTTAGGGAGGTGAATGCAAGAGTTTTGGAAAGAGGGGCAAGTATGAAGTCTGTTGTGGATGAGAGAGCTTGGGAAGTGAGTCAGTTGTTGTTCGCTGATGATACAGCACTGGTGGCTGATTCATGTGAGAAAGTGCAGAAGCTGGTGAATGAGTTTGGTAAAGTGTGTGAAAGAAGAAAGTTAAGAGTAAATGTGAATAAGAGCAAGGTTATTAGGTACAGTAGGGTTGAGGGTCAAGTCAATTGGGAGGTAAGTTTGAATGGAGAAAAAGTGGAGGAAGTAAAGTGTTTTAGATATCTGGGAGTGGATCTGGCAGCGGATGGAACCATGGAAGCGGAAGTGAATCATAGGGTGGGGGAGGAGGCGAAAATCCTGGGAGCCTTGAAGAATGTGTGGAAGTCGAGAACATTATCTCGGAAAGCAAAAATGGGTATGTTTGAAGGAATAGTGGTTCCAACAATGTTGTATGGTTGCGAGGAGTGGGCTATGGATAGAGTTGTGCGCAGGAGGGTGGATGTGCTGGAAATGAGATGTTTGAGGACAATGTGTGGTGTGAGGTGGTTTGATCGAGTAAGTAACGTAAGGGTAAGAGAGATGTGTGGAAATAAAAAGAGCATGGTTGAGAGAGCAGAAGAGGGTGTTTTGAAATGGTTTGGGCACATGGAGAGAATGAGGGAGGAAAGATTGACCAAGAGGATATATGTGTCGGAGGTGGAGGGAACGAGGAGAAGTGGGAGACCAAATTGGAGGTGGAAAGATGGAGTGAAAAAGATTTTGTGTGATCGGTGCCTGAACATGCAGGAGGGTGAAAGGAGGGCAAGGAATAGAGTAAATTGGATCGATGTGGTATACCAGGGTTGACGTGCTGTCAGTGGATTGAATCAGGGCATGTGAAGCGTCTGGGGTAAACCATGGAAAGCTGTGTAGGTATGTATATTTGCATGTGTGGACGTATGTATATACATGTGTATGGGTGTGGGTTGGGCCCTTTCTTTCGTCTGTTTCCTTGCGCTACCTCACAAACGCGGGAGACAGCGACAAAGCAAAAAAAAAAAATGGATTTGTATGTAGCATTTATGGATCTGGAGAAGGCATATGATAGAGTTGATAGAGATGCTCTGTGGAAGGTATTAAGAATATATGGTGTGGGAGGAAAGTTGTTAGAAGCAGTGAAAAGTTTTTATCGAGGATGTAAGGCATGTGTACGTGTAGGAAGAGAGGAAAGTGCTTGGTTCTCAGTAAATGTAGGTTTGCGGCAGGGGTGTGTGATGTCTCCATGGTTGTTTAATTTGTTTATGGATGGGGTTGTTAGGGAGGTAAATACAAGAGTTTTGGAAAGAGGGGCAAGTATGAAGTCTGTTGGGGATGAGAGAGCTTGGGAAGTGAGTCAGTTGTTGTTCGCTGATGATACAGCGCTGGTGGCTGATTCATGTGAGAAACTGCAGAAGCTGGTGACTGAGTTTGGTAAAGTGTGTGGAAGAAGAAAGTTAAGAGTAAATGTGAATAAGAGCAAGGTTATTAGGTACAGTAGGGTTGAGGGTCAAGTCAATTGGGAGGTGAGTTTGAATGGAGAAAAACTGGAGGAAGTAAAGTGTTTCAGATATCTGGGAGTGGATCTGGCAGCGGATGGAACCATGGAAGCGGAAGTGGATCATAGGGTGGGGGAGGGGGCGAAAATTCTGGGGGCCTTGAAGAATGTGTGGAAGTCGAGAACATTATCTCGGAAAGGAAAAATGGGTATGTTTGAAGGAATAGTGGCTCCAACAATGTTGTATGGTTGCGAGGCGTGGGCTATGGATAGAGTTGTGCGCAGGAGGATGGATGTGCTGGAAATGAGATGTTTGAGGACAATGTGTGGTGTGAGGTGGTTTGATCGAGTGAGTAACGTAAGGGTAAGAGAGATGTGTGGAAATAAAAAGAGCGTGGTTGAGAGAGCAGACGAGGGTGTTTTGAAGTGGTTTGGGCACATGGAGAGGATGAGTGAGGAAAGATTGACCAAGAGGATATATGTGTCGGAGGTGGAGGGAGCAAGGAGAAGAGGGAGACCAAATTGGAGGTGGAAAGATGGAGTGAAAAAGATTTTGTGTGATCGGGGCCTGAACATGCAGGAGGGTGAAAGGAGGGCAAGGAATAGAGTAAATTGGAGTGATGTGGTATACCGGGGTTGACGTGCTGTCAGTGGATTGAATCAAGGCATGTGAAGCGTCTGGGGTAAACCATGGAAAGCAGTGTAGGTATGTATATTTGCGTGTGTGGACGTATGTATATACATGTGTATGGGGGGGGGTTGGGCCATTTCTTTCGTCTGTTTCCTTGCGCTACCTCGCAAACACAGGAGACAGCGACAAAGTATAAGAAAAAAAAAAAAAATATATATATATATATATATATATATATATATATATATATCCCTGGGGATAGGGGATTAAGAATACTTCCCACGTATTCCCTGCGTGTCGTAGAAGGCGACTAAAAGGGGAGGGAGCGGGGGGCTGGAAATCCTCCCCTCTCATTTTTTTTTTTTTTTTTTTTTTTTTTTTTTTTTTTCCAAATGAAGGAACAGAGGGGGCCAGTTGAGGATATTCCAAAAAAGGCCCAGTCCTCTGTTCTTAACGCTACCTCGCTAACGCGGGAAATGGCAAATAGTTTATAAGAAAGAAGAAAAGAATATATATATATTTCTTTCAAACTATTCGCCATTTCCCGCGTTAGCGAGGTAGCGTTAAGAACAGAGGACTGGGCCTTGGAGGGAATATCCTCACCTGGCCCCTTCTCTGTTCCTTGTTTTGGAAAATTAAAAAAACGAGAGGGGAAGATTTCCAGCCCCCCGCTCCCTCCCCTTTTAGTCGCCTTTTACGACACGCAGGGAATACGTGGGAAGTATTCTTTCTCCCCTATCCCCATGTCTCCATGGTTGTTTAATTTGTTTATGGATGGGGTTGTTAGGGAGGTAAATGCAAGAGTCTTGGAAAGAGGGGCAAGTATGAAGTCTGTTGGGGATGAGAGAGCTTTGGAAGTGAGTCAGTTGTTGTTCGCTGACGATACAGCACTGGTGGCGGATTCATGTGAGAAACTGCAGAAGCTGGTGACGGAGTTTGGTAAAGTGTGTGGAAGAAGAAAGTTAAGAGTAAATGTGAATAAGAGCAAGGTTATTAGGTACAGTAGGGTTGAGGGTCAAGTCAATTGGGAGGTGAGTTTGAATGGAGAAAAACTGGAGGAAGTGAAGTGTTTTAGATATCTGGGAGTGGATCTGTCAGCGGATGGAACCATGGAAGCGGAAGTGGATCATAGGGTGGGGGAGGGGGCGAAAATTTTGGGAGCCTTGAAAAATGTGTGGAAGTCGAGAACATTATCTCGGAAAGCAAAAATGGGTATGTTTGAAGGAATAGTGGTTCCAACAATGTTGTATGGTTGCGAGGCATGGGCTATGGATAGAGTTGTGCGCAGGAGGATGGATGTGCTGGAAATGAGATGTTTGAGGACAATGTGTGGTGTGAGGTGGTTTGATCGAGTAAGTAACGTAAGGGTAAGAGAGATGTGTGGAAATAAAAAGAGCGTGGTTGAGAGAGCAGAAGAGGGTGTTTTGAAATGGTTTGGGCACATGGAGAGAATGAGTGAGGAAAGATTGACCAAGAGGATATATGTGTCGGAGGTGGAGGGAACGAGGAGAAGAGGGAGACCAAATTGGAGGTGGAAAGATGGAGTGAAAAAGATTTTGTGTGATCGGGGCCTGAACATGCAGGAGGGTGAAAGGAGGGCAAGGAATAGAGTGAATTGGAGCGATGTGGTATACAGGGGTTGACGTGCTGTCAGTGGATTGAGTCGGGGCATGTGAAGCGTCTGGGGTAAACCATGGAAAGCTGTGTAGGTATGTATATTTGCGTGTGTGGACGTGTGTATGTACATGTGTATGGGGGGGGGTTGGGCCATTTCTTTCGTCTGTTTCCTTGCGCTACCTCGCAAATGCGGGAGACAGCGACAAAGTATAAAAAAAAAAAATATATATAATTGATAGGCGCATGAAAGAGAGACTTTTGGATGTTAATGTGCTGAGAGGTGCCACTGGAGGGATGTCTGATCATTATCTTGTGGAGGTGAAGGTGAAGATTTGTAGAGGTTTTCAGAAAAGAAGAGAGAATTTTGGGGTGAAGAGAGTGGGAGAGTAAGTGAGCTTCGGAAGGAGACTTGTGTGAGGAAGTACCAGGAGAGACTGAGTTCAGAATGGAAAAAGGTGAGAACAAAGGACAAAAGGGGAGTAGGGGAGGAATGGGATGTATTTAGGGAAGTAGTGATGGCTTGTGCAAAAGATGCTTGTGGCATCAGAAGCATGGGAGCTGGGCAGATTAGAAAGGGTAGTGAGTGGTGGGATTAAGAACTAAGATTATTAGTGAAAGAGAAGAGAGAGGCATTTGGACGATTTTTGCATGGAAATGATGCATATGACTGGGAAATGTATAAAAGAAAGAGGCAGGAGGTCAAGAGAAAGGTGGAAGAGGTGAAAAAGAGGGCAAATGAGAGTTGGGGTGAGAGAATATCATTAAATTTTAGTGAGAATAAAAAGATGTTTTGGAAAGAGGTAAATAAAGTGCGTAAGACAATGGAACATATGGGAACATCAGTGAATGGGGCTAATTGGGAGGTGATAACAAGTAGTGGTGATGTGAGAATGAGATGGAGTATTTTGAGGGTCTGTTGAATGTGTTTGATGATAGACTGGCAGATATAGGGTGTTTTGGTCAAGGTGGTGTGCAAAGTGAGAGGGTGAGGGAGAATGATTTGGTAAACAGAGAAGATGAAAGCCGGCAAGGCAGCAAGTATGGATGGTCCTGCAATGGAATTTATTAAAAAAGGGGGTGACTGTATTGTTGACTGGTTGGTAAGATTATTTAATGAATGTATGACTCAAGTTGAGGTGCCTGAGGATTGGCTGAATGCTTGCATAGTGCCATTGTACAAAGGCAAATGGGATAAAAGTGAGTGCTCAAATTACAGAGGTATAAGTTTGTTGAGTATTCCTGGGAAATTATACTGGAGGGTATTGATTGAGAGGGTGAAGGCATGTACAGAGCATCAGATTGGGGAAGAGCAGTGTGGTTTCAGAAGAGGTAGAGGATGTGTGGAACAGGTGTTTGCTTTGAAGAATGTATGTGAGAATTACTCAGAAAAGCAAATGGATTTCTATATAGCATTTATGGATCTGGAGAAGGTATATTGATAGAGATGCTCTGTGGAAGGTATTAAGAATATATGGTGTGGGAGGCAAGTTGTTAGAAGCAGTGAAATGTTTTTATCGAGGGTGTAAGGCATGTGTACGTGTAGGAAGAGAGGAAAGTGATTGGTTCTCAGTGAATGTTGGTGTGCGGCAGGGGTGCGTGATGTCTCCATGGTCGTTTAATTTGTTTATGGATGGGGTTGTTAGGGAGGTGAATGCAAGAGTTTTGGAAAGTTGCAAATATGCAGTCTATTGTGGATGAGAGGTCTTGGGAAGTGAGTCAGTTGTTGTTCGCTGATGGTACAGCACTGGTGGCTAATTTGGGTGAGAAACTGCAGAAGCTGGTGACTGAGTTTGGTAAAGTGTGTGAAAGAAGAAAGCTGAGAGTAAATGTGAATAAGAGCAAGGTTATTAGGTACAGTAGGGTTGAGGGACAAGTCAATTGGGAGGTAAGTTTGGATGGAGAAAAACTGGAGGAAGTGAAGTGTTTTAGAGATCTGGAAGTGGATTTGGCAGCAGATGGAACCATTGAAGTGGAAGTGAATCATAGGGTGGGGGAGGGTGCGAAAGTTCTGGGAGCGTTGAAGAATGTGTGGAAGTCGAGAACGTTATCTTGGAAAGCAAAAATGGGTATGTTTGAAGGAATAGTGGTTCCAACAATGATATATGGTTGCAAGGCATGGGCTATAGATAGCGTTGTGTGGAGGAGGGTGGATGTATTGGAAATGAGATGTATGAGGACAATATGTGGTGTGAGATGGTTTGATCAAGTAAGTAATGAAAGGGTATGAGAGATGTGTGGTAATAAAAAGAGTGTGATTGAGAGAGCACAAGAGGGTGTTTTGAAGTGGTTTGGTCACATGGAGAGAATGAGTGCGGAAAGATTGACAAAGAGGATATATGTGTCAGAGGTGGAGGGAACGAGGAGAAGTGGGAGACCAAATTGGAGATGGAGAGATGGAGTGAAAAAGATTTTGATTGATCAGGGCCTGAACACGCAGGAGGGTGAAAGGCGTGCAAGGAATAGAGTGAATTGGAACGATGTGGTATACTGGGGTCAACGTGCTGTCAATGGATTGAACCAGGGCATGTGAAGTGTCGGGGTAAAAAATGGAAAGTTCTGTGGTTCCTGGATGTGGAAAGGGAGCTGTGGTTTCGGTGCATTAAACATGGCAGGTAGAGACTTGCATACATATACTTATGTATATCTCTTTTTTAAACCAGGTATTCCCAATCACCAGTCCGTTTTCAGTACACAAATCTCCAAGCTCCTTCCCATTTCCATGTACTACACTGAACACTCCATGTACACCAATTATCCCTTCAACTGCCACATTACTCACCTTTGCATTCAAATCACCCATCACTATAACCTGGTCTCATGCATCAAGACTGCTAACACACTCACTCAGCTGCTTCCAAAACACTTGCCTTTCATGATCTTTCTTCTCATGCCCAGGTCCATAGGCACCAATAATCACCCATCTCTCACCATCCACTTTCAGTTTTACCCATATCAATCTAGAATTTTCTTTCTTATACTCTATCATGCTCCTACGACTCCTGTTTCAGGAGTAGTGCTACTCCTTCCATTGCTCTTGTCCTCTTACCAACCCCTGACTTTACTCTCAAAACATTCCTAAACCACTCATCCCCTTTACCCTTGAACTTCGTTTCATTTAGAGCCAAAACATCCAGGATCCTTTCCTCAAACATACTACCTATCTCTCCTTTTTTCTCATCCTGGTTACATCCACACACATTTAGACACCCCAATCTGAGCCTTCGAGGAGGATGGGCACTCCACGCGTAACTCCACCTTCTGTTTCCCCTTGTATAAAGTTAAAATACAAAGAGGGGAGCGTTTCTATCCCCCTGCTCCATTCCCCTTTAGTTGCCTTGTACGACATGTGGGGAATGTGGTGAAAGTAATGGATATAACAAGTAGTAGTGAAGTGAGAGGGAGATAGAGTGAGTATTTTGAAGGTTTATTGAATGTATTAGATAATAGAGTGGCAGATATGGGGTGTTTTGGTCAAGGTGGTGTGCGAAGTGAGAGGGTGAGGGAGAATTATTTGGTAAACAGAGAAGAGGTAGTGAGAACTTTGCGGAAAATGAAAGCCGGCAAGGCGGCGGGTTTGGAAGGTATTGCTGTGAAATTTGTTAAAAAGGGGGGTGATGTGTTGTTAACTGGTTGGTAAGGATTTTCAATGTATGTATGGTTCATGGTTAAGTGTCTGAGAATTAGCAGAATGTATGCATAGTTCCATTGTACAGAGGCAAAGGAGATAAAGGTGAATATTCAAATTACAGAGGTATAAGTTTAGTATTCTTGGGAAACTATATGAGAGGGTATTGATTGAGAGGGTTAAGGCATGTACAGAACATCAGATTGGGGAAGAGTCGTGTCATTTCAGGAATGGTAGAGGATGTGTGGATCAGTAGTTTGCTTTGAAGAATGTATGTGAGATATACTTTGAAAAACAGATGGATTTGTATGTAGCATTTATGTATCTGGAGAAGGCATATTATAGAGTGGATAGAGATGATCTGTGGGGTATGGGGTTGTCATTTCATGTGTGGAAGGTATGAAGAGTACATGGTGTAGAGGGTAAGTTGCTGGAAGCAGTGAAAAGTTTTTTCGAGGCTGTAAGGTATGTTTAGAAGTAGGAAGAGAGGAAAGTGATTGGTTCTCAGTGTCGGTTTCCGGCAGGGGTATGTGATGTCTCCATTGTTGTTTAATTTGTTTATGGATGGGGTTGTGAGGGAGGTGAATGCAAAGGTTTTGGAGAGAGGGGCAAGTATGCAGTCTGTTATGGATTAGAGGGCTTGGGAAGTAAGTCACTTGTTGTTCGCTGATGATACAGCGCTGTTAAGTGATTTGGGTGAGAAACTGCAGAAGCTGGTGACTGAATTTGGTATAGTGTGTGAAAGAAGAAAGTTGAGAGTAAATGTGAATGAGAGCAATGTTATTAGGTTCAGTAGGGTTGATGGACAAGTCAGTTAGGAGGTAAGTTTGATTGGAGAAAAACTGGAGGAAGTGAAGTGTTTTAGATATCTGGGAGTGGATATGGTAGTGGATGGAACCATGGAAGCAGAAGTGAGTCACAGGGTGGGGAAGGGGCCAAAGGTTCTGGGGGCATTGAAGAAAGTGTGGAAGGTTAGAACGTTACCTCAGAGAGCAAAAATCGGTATGTTTGAAGGAATAGTGGTTCCAACAGTGCTATATGGATGTGAGGCATGGGCTATAGATAGAGTTGTGCGGAGGAGGGTGGATGTATTGGAAATGAGATATTTGAGGACAATATGTGGTGTGAAGTGCTTAGATCGAGTAGGTAATGAAAGGGTAAGAGAGTTGTGCTATAATAAGAGTGTGGTTGAGAGAGCAGAAGAGGGTGTATTGAATTGGTTTGGTCACATGGAGAGAATGAGTGAGGAAAGATTGACAAAGAGGATATATGTGTCAGAGGTGGAGGGAACAAGGAGAAGTGGGGGACCTAATTGGATGTGGAAGGATGGAGTGAAAAAGATTTAGAGCGATCAGTGCCTGAACATACAGGAGGGTGAAAGGGTTGCAAGGAATAGAGTGATTTGGATCGATGTTGTATACCGGGATCGACATGCTGTCAATGGATTGAACCAGGGCATGTGAAGCGTCTGGGATAAGCCATGGAAAGTTTTGTGGGGCCTGGATGTGGAAAGGGAGTTGTGGTTTTGGTGCATTACACATGACAGCTAGAGACTGAGTGTGAACTAACTGAGTGTGAACGAATGTGGCCTTTGTTGTCTTTTCCTAGCTCTACCTCGCATGCACGTGTGGGGAGGGAGGTGCCATTTCATGTGTGGTGAGGTGGCATTGGGAATAGATGAAGGTAGCATGTATGAACATGTATATGTTGAAATGTATAGGTATGTATATGTGCATGTGTAGGCATGTATGTATATTTATGTGTATGTGGGTGGGTTGGGCCATTCTTTCGTCTGTTTCCTTGCTTTACCCCACTAACGTGGGAGACAATGACAAATTATAATGAAAACAAATATATAGGGGATCCCTGGGGATAGGGGAGAAAGAATGCTTCCCACGCATTCCTCACGTGTCATAGAAGGCGACTGGGGGCTGGAGACCCTCCCCTCCTTGTATTTCAACTTTCTAAAAGGGGAAACAGAAGAAAGAGTCACGTGGGGAGTGCTCATCCTCCTCAAAGGCTCAGATTGGGGTGTCTAAATGTGTGTGGATGTAACCAGGATGAGAAAAAAGGAGAGATAGGTAGTATGTTTAAGGAAAGGAACCTGGAAGTTTTGGCTCTGAGTGAAACGAAGCTCAAGGGTAAAGGGGAAGAGTGGTTTGGGAATGTCTTGAGAGTAAAGTCAGGGGTTAGTGAGAGGACAAGAGCAAGGGAAGGAGTAGCACTACTCCTGAAACAGGAGTGGTGGGAGTATGTGATAGAGTGTAAGAAAGTAAACTCTAGATTGATATGGGAAAAACTGAAAGTGGATGGAGAGAGATGGGTGATTATTGGTGCATATTCACCTGGGCATGAGAAGAAAGATCATGAGAGGAGAGTGTTTTGGGAGCAGCTGAGCGAGTGTGTTAGTAGTTTTGATGCACGAGACCGGGTTATAGTGATGGGTGATTTGAGTTCAAAGGTGATTAATGTGGCAGTTGGGGAATAATTGTTGTACATGGGGTGTTCAGTGTTGTAAATGGAAATGGTGAAGAGCTTGTAGATTTATGTGCTGAAAAAGGACTGGTGATTGGGAATACCTGGTTTAAAAAGAGATATATACATAATTGTACATAAGAAAGTAGGAGAGATGGCCAGACAGTGTTATTGGTTTACATGTTAATTTGATGGGTGCGCAAAAGAGAAACTTTTGAATGTTAATGTGCTGAGAGATGCAGCTGGAGGGATGTCTGATCATTATCTTGTGGAGGCGAAGGTGAAGATTTGTAAAGGTTTTCAGAAAAGAAGAGAGAATGTTGGGGTGAAGAGAGTGGTAAGAGTAAGTGAGCTTGGGAAGGAGATTTGTGTGAGGAAGTACCAGGAGAAACTGAGTACAGAATGGAAAAAGGTGAGAACAAAGGATGTAAGGGGAGTTGGGGGAGGAATGGGATGTATTTAGCAAGCAGTGACGTCTTGTGCAAAAGATGCTTGTGGCATGAGAAGCAAGAGAGCTGGGCAGATTAGAAAGGGTAGTGAGTGGCGGGATGAAGAAGTAAGATTATTAGTGAAAGAGAAGAGAGAGGCATTTGGATGATTTTTGCAGGGAAATAATGCAAATGACAGGGAGATGTATAAAAGAAAGAGGCAGGAGGTCAAGAGAAAGGTGGAAGAGGTGAAAAAGAGGGCATATTAGAGTTGGGGTGAGAGAGTATCATTAAGTTTTAGGGAGAATAAAAAGATGTTTTGGAAGGAGTTAAATAAAGTGTGTAAGACAAGGGAACAAATGGGAAGTTCAGTGAAGGGGGGAAATGGGGAGGTGATAACAAGTAGTGGTGATGTGAGGAGATGGAGTGAGTATTTTGAAGGTTTGTTGAATGTGTTTGATGATAGACTGGCAGATATAGGGTGTTTTGGTCAAGGTAGTGTGCAAAGTGAGAGGGTTAGGGAAAATGATTTGATGAACAGAGAAGAGGTAGTAAAAGCTTTGCAGAAGATGAAAGCCGGCAAGGCAGTGGGTTTGGAAGTTATTGCAATGGAATTTATTAAAAAAGGGGGTGACTGTATTGTTGACTGGTTGGTAAGGTTATTTAATGTATGTATGACTCATGGTGAGGTGCCTGAGGATTGGCGGAATGCTTGCATAGTGCCATTGTACAAAGGCAAAGGGGATAAAAGTGAGTGCTCAAATTACAGAGGTATAAGTTTAGTATTCTTGGGAAACTATATGAGAGGGTATTGATTGAGAGGGTTAAGGCATGTACAGAACATCAGATTGGGGAAGAGTCGTGTCATTTCAGGAATGGTAGAGGATGTGTGGATCAGTAGTTTGCTTTGAAGAATGTATGTGAGATATACTTTGAAAAACAGATGGATTTGTATGTAGCATTTATGTATCTGGAGAAGGCATATTATAGAGTGGATAGAGATGATCTGTGGGGTATGGGGTTGTCATTTCATGTGTGGAAGGTATGAAGAGTACATGGTGTAGATGGTAAGTTGCTGGAAGCAGTGAAAAGTTTTTTCGAGGCTGTAAGGTATGTTTAGAAGTAGGAAGAGAGGAAAGTGATTGGTTCTCAGTGTCGGTTTCCGGCAGGGGTATGTGATGTCTCCATTGTTGTTTAATTTGTTTATGGATGGGGTTGTGAGGGAGGTGAATGCAAAGGTTTTGGAGAGAGGGGCAAGTATGCAGTCTGTTATGGATTAGAGGGCTTGGGAAGTAAGTCACTTGTTGTTCGCTGATGATACAGCGCTGTTAAGTGATTTGGGTGAGAAACTGCAGAAGCTGGTGACTGAATTTGGTATAGTGTGTGAAAGAAGAAAGTTGAGAGTAAATGTGAATGAGAGCAATGTTATTAGGTTCAGTAGGGTTGATGGACAAGTCAGTTAGGAGGTAAGTTTGATTGGAGAAAAACTGGAGGAAGTGAAGTGTTTTAGATATCTGGGAGTGGATATGGTAGTGGATGGAACCATGGAAGCAGAAGTGAGTCACAGGGTGGGGAAGGGGCCAAAGGTTCTGGGGGCATTGAAGAAAGTGTGGAAGGTTAGAACGTTACCTCAGAGAGCAAAAATCGGTATGTTTGAAGGAATAGTGGTTCCAACAGTGCTATATGGATGTGAGGCATGGGCTATAGATAGAGTTGTGCGGAGGAGGGTGGATGTATTGGAAATGAGATATTTGAGGACAATATGTGGTGTGAAGTGCTTAGATCGAGTAGGTAATGAAAGGGTAAGAGAGTTGTGCTATAATAAGAGTGTGGTTGAGAGAGCAGAAGAGGGTGTATTGAATTGGTTTGGTCACATGGAGAGAATGAGTGAGGAAAGATTGACAAAGAGGATATATGTGTCAGAGGTGGAGGGAACAAGGAGAAGTGGGGGACCTAATTGGATGTGGAAGGATGGAGTGAAAAAGATTTAGAGCGATCAGTGCCTGAACATACAGGAGGGTGAAAGGGTTGCAAGGAATAGAGTGATTTGGATCGATGTTGTATACCGGGATCGACATGCTGTCAATGGATTGAACCAGGGCATGTGAAGCGTCTGGGATAAGCCATGGAAAGTTTTGTAGGGCCTGGATGTGGAAAGGGAGTTGTGGTTTTGGTGCATTACACATGACAGCTAGAGACTGAGTGTGAACTAACTGAGTGTGAACGAATGTGGCCTTTGTTGTCTTTTCCTAGCTCTACCTCGCATGCACGTGTGGGGAGGGAGGTGCCATTTCATGTGTGGTGAGGTGGCATTGGGAATAGATGAAGGTAGCATGTATGAGCATGTATATGTTGAAATGTATAGGTATGTATATGTGCATGTGTAGGCATGTATGTATATTTATGTGTATGTGGGTGGGTTGGGCCATTCTTTCGTCTGTTTCCTTGCTTTACCCCACTAACGTGGGAGACAATGACAAATTATAATGAAAACAAATATATAGGGGATCCCTGGGGATAGGGGAGAAAGAATGCTTCCCACGCATTCCTCACGTGTCATAGAAGGCGACTAAAGGAGATGGGAGCGGGGGGCTGGAGACCCTCCCCTCCTTGTATTTCAACTTTCTAAAAGGGGAAACAGAAGAAAGAGTCACGTGGGGAGTGCTCATCCTCCTCAAAGGCTCAGATTGGGGTGTCTAAATGTGTGTGGATGTAACCAGGATGAGAAAAAAGGAGAGATAGGTAGTATGTTTAAGGAAAGGAACCTGGAAGTTTTGGCTCTGAGTGAAACGAAGCTCAAGGGTAAAGGGGAAGAGTGGTTTGGGAATGTCTTGAGAGTAAAGTCAGGGGTTAGTGAGAGGACAAGAGCAAGGGAAGGAGTAGCACTACTCCTGAAACAGGAGTGGTGGGAGTATGTGATAGAGTGTAAGAAAGTAAACTCTAGATTGATATGGGAAAAACTGAAAGTGGATGGAGAGAGATGGGTGATTATTGGTGCATATTCACCTGGGCATGAGAAGAAAGATCATGAGAGGAGAGTGTTTTGGGAGCAGCTGAGCGAGTGTGTTAGTAGTTTTGATGCACGAGACCGGGTTATAGTGATGGGTGATTTGAGTTCAAAGGTGATTAATGTGGCAGTTGGGGAATAATTGTTGTACATGGGGTGTTCAGTGTTGTAAATGGAAATGGTGAAGAGCTTGTAGATTTATGTGCTGAAAAAGGACTGGTGATTGGGAATACCTGGTTTAAAAAGAGATATATACATAATTGTACATAAGAAAGTAGGAGAGATGGCCAGACAGTGTTATTGGTTTACATGTTAATTTGATGGGTGCGCAAAAGAGAAACTTTTGAATGTTAATGTGCTGAGAGATGCAGCTGGAGGGATGTCTGATCATTATCTTGTGGAGGCGAAGGTGAAGATTTGTAAAGGTTTTCAGAAAAGAAGAGAGAATGTTGGGGTGAAGAGAGTGGTAAGAGTAAGTGAGCTTGGGAAGGAGATTTGTGTGAGGAAGTACCAGGAGAAACTGAGTACAGAATGGAAAAAGGTGAGAACAAAGGATGTAAGGGGAGTTGGGGGAGGAATGGGATGTATTTAGCAAGCAGTGACGTCTTGTGCAAAAGATGCTTGTGGCATGAGAAGCAAGAGAGCTGGGCAGATTAGAAAGGGTAGTGAGTGGTGGGATGAAGAAGTAAGATTATTAGTGAAAGAGAAGAGAGAGGCATTTGGATGATTTTTGCAGGGAAATAATGCAAATGACAGGGAGATGTATAAAAGAAAGAGGCAGGAGGTCAAGAGAAAGGTGGAAGAGGTGAAAAAGAGGGCATATTAGAGTTGGGGTGAGAGAGTATCATTAAGTTTTAGGGAGAATAAAAAGATGTTTTGGAAGGAGTTAAATAAAGTGTGTAAGACAAGGGAACAAATGGGAAGTTCAGTGAAGGGGGGAAATGGGGAGGTGATAACAAGTAGTGGTGATGTGAGGAGATGGAGTGAGTATTTTGAAGGTTTGTTGAATGTGTTTGATGATAGACTGGCAGATATAGGGTGTTTTGGTCAAGGTAGTGTGCAAAGTGAGAGGGTTAGGGAAAATGATTTGATGAACAGAGAAGAGGTAGTAAAAGCTTTGCAGAAGATGAAAGCCAGCAAGGCAGTGGGTTTGGAAGTTATTGCAATGGAATTTATTAAAAAAGGGGGTGACTGTATTGTTGACTGGTTGGTAAGGTTATTTAATGTATGTATGACTCATGGTGAGGTGCCTGAGGATTGGCGGAATGCTTGCATAGTGCCATTGTACAAAGGCAAAGGGGATAAAAGTGAGTGCTCAAATTACAGAGGTATAAGTTTGTTGAGTATTCCTGGGGAATTGTATGGGAGGGTATTGATTGAAAGGGTGAAGGCATGTACAGAGCACCAGATTGGGGAATAGCAGTGTGGTTTCAGAAGAGGTAGAGGATGTGTGGATCAGGTGTTTGCTTTGAAGAATGTATGTGAGAATTACTTAGGAAAGCAAATTGATTTGTTTGTAGCATTTATGGATCTGGAGAAGGCATATGATAGAGTTGATAGAGATACTCTGTGGAAGGTATTAAGAATATATGGTTTGGGAGGCAAGTTGGTAGAAGCAGTGAAAAGTTTTTATCTAGGATATAAGGCATGTGTATGTGTAAGAAGAGAGGAAAGTTATTGGTTCTCAGTGAATGTAGGTTTGCGGCAGAGGTGTGTGATGTCTCCATGGTTGTTTAATTTGTTTATGGATGGGATTGTCAAGGAGGTGAATGCAAGAGTTTTTGAAAGAGGGGCAAGTATACAGTCTGTTGTGGATGAGAGAGCTTGGGAAGTGAGTCAGTTGTTGTTCACTGATGATGCAGCGCTGGTGGCGGATTCATGTGAGAAACTGCAGAAGCTGGTGACTGAGTTTGATGGGGTGTGTGAAAGAAGAAAGCTGAGAGTAAATGTGAATAGGAGCAAGGTTATTAGGTACAGTAGGGATGAGGGACAAGTCAATTGGGAGGTAAGTTTGAATGGAGAAAAACTGGAGGAAGTAAAGTGTTTTAGATATCTGGGAGTGGATTTGGCAGCGGATGGAATCATGGAAGCGGAAGTGAATCATAGAGTGGGGGAGGGGGCGAAAGTTCTGGGAGTGTTGAAGAATGTGTGGAAGTCGAGAACATTATCTCAGAAATCAAAAATGGGTATGTTTGAAGGAATAGTGGTTCCATCAATGTTATATGGTTGCGAGGTGTGGGCTGTGGATACAGTTGTGCACAGGAGGGTGGATGTGCTGGATATGAGATGTATGAGGACAATATGTGGTGTAAGGTGGCTTGATCGAGTAAGTAATGAAAGGGTATGAGAGATGTGTGGAAGTAAAAAGAGTGTGGTTTAGAGAGGAGAAGAGGGTGTTTTGAAATGGTTTGGTCACATGGAGAGAATGAGTGACGAAAGATTGACCAAGAGGATATATGTGTCAGAGGTGGAGGGAATGAGGAGAAATGGGAGACCAAATTGTAGGTGGAAAGATAGAATGAAAAAGATTTTGAGTGATCGGGGCCTGAACATGCAGGAGGGTGAAAAGCGTGCAAGGAATAGAGTGAATTGGAATGATGTGGCATACCAGGGTCGACGTGCTGTCAATGGATTGAACCAGGGCATGTGAAGCATCTGGGGTAAGCTCTGGAAAGTTCTGTGAGGCCTGGATGTGGAAATGGAGCTGTGGTTTCGGTGCATTATTACATGACAGCTAGAGACTGAGTGTGAACGAATGTGGCCTTTGTTGTCCTCTCCTAGCGCTACCTCGCGCACATCAGGGGAGAGGGGGTTGTTATTTCATGTATGGCAGGGTGGCAATGACAATGAATAAAGGCAGACAGTATGAATTATGTACATGTGTATATATGTCTGTGTGTGTATATACGTATGTATAGGTATGTATATTTGCGTGTGTAGACGTGTATGTATATACATGTGTATGTGGGTGGGTTGGGCCATTCTTTCGTCTGTTTCCTTGCACTACCTCGCTAATGCGGGAGACAGCGACAAAGCAAAATAATTAAATGAAAATATATATGAGATAGGGGAGGAAGAATACTTCCCACGCATTCCTCATGTGTCGTAGAAGGCGACAAAAGGGGACGGGAGTGGGGGCTAGAAACCCTCCCCTCCTTGTATTTTAACTTTCTAAATGGGTAAACAGAAGGAGTGACGCGGGGAGTGCTCATGCTCCTCAAAGGCTCAGATTCGGGTGTCTAAATGTCTGTGGATGTAACTAAGATGAAAAAAAAGGAGAGATAGGTAGCATGTTTGAGGAAATGAACCTGGATGTTTTGGCTCTGAGTGAAACGAAGCTCAAGGGTAAAGGGGAAGAGTCATTTGGGAATGTCTTGGGAGTAAAGTCAGTGGTTAGTGTGAGGACAAGAGCAAGGGAGTAGTAGCAGTACTCCTGAAACAGGAGTGGTGGAAGTATGTGATAGAGTGTAAGAAAGTAAACTGAATTGATGTGGGTAAAACTTAAAGTGAATGGAGAGAGATGGGTGATTATTGGTGCATATGCACCTGGGCATGAGAAGAAAGATCATGAGAGGCGAGTGTTTTGGGAGCACTTGAGTGAGTGTGTTAGTAGTTTTGATGCACGAGACCGGGTTATAGTGATTCGTGATTTAAATGCAAAGGTGAGTAATTTGGCAATTGAGAGTATAATTGTTGTACATGTGGTTTTCAGTGTTGTAAATGGAAATGGTGAAGAGCTTGTAGATTTATGTGCTGAAAAAGGACTGGTGATTGGGAATACCTGGTTTAAAAAGAGAGATATACATAAGTATGCATATGTAAGTAGGAGAGATGGCCAGAGAAGGTTATTGGATCACGTGTTAATTGATAGGCATGTGAGAGAGACTTTTGAATATTAATATGCTGAGAGGTGCAACTGGAAGGATGTATGATCATTATCTTGTGGAGGCGAAGGTGAAGATTTGTATGGGTTTTCAGAAAAGAAGAGAGAATGTTGGGGTGAAGAGAGTGGTGAGAGTAAGTGAACTTGGGAAGGAGACTTCTGTGAGTAAGTACCAGGAGGGACTGAGTACAGAATGGAAAAAGGTGAGAACAAACGACATAAGGGAATTGGGGGAGGAATGGGATGTATTTAGGGAAACAGTGATGGCTTGTACAAAAGATGCTTGTGGCATGAGAAGCATGGTAGGTGGGCAGATTAGAAAGGGTAGTGAGTGGTGGGATGAAGAAGTAAGATTATTAGTGAAAGAGAAAAGAGAGGCATTTGGATGATTTTTGCAGGGAAATAATGCAAATGACAGGGAGATGTGTAAAAGAAAGAGGCAGGAGGTCAAGAGAAAGGTGCAGGAGGTGAAAAAGAGGGCAAATGAGAGTTGGGGTGAGAGAGTATCATTAAATTTTAGGGAGAATAAAAAGATGTTTTGGAAGGAGGTAAATAAAGTGCGTAAGACAATGGAACAATTAAGGACAGTGAAGAGGGCTAATGGTGAGGTGTTAACAAGTAGTGCTGATGTGAGAAGGAGATGGAGTGAGTATTTTGAAGGTTTGTTGAATGTGTTTGATGATAGAGTGGCAGATATATGGTGTTTTGGTCGAGGTGATGTGCAAAGTGAGAGGGTTAGGGAGAATGATTTGGTAGAGAAGAGGTAGTAAAAGCTTTGCGGAAGATGAAAGCTGGCAAGGCAGTGTGTTTGGATGGTACTGCAGT
This sequence comes from Panulirus ornatus, assembly GCF_036320965.1. Lineage (NCBI taxonomy): Eukaryota > Metazoa > Arthropoda > Malacostraca > Decapoda > Palinuridae > Panulirus > Panulirus ornatus. Next base: position 33,357,612 of record NC_092233.1, read on the forward strand.
GGAATATATTAAAAAAGGGGGTAACTGTATTGTTGACTTGTTGGTAAGGTTATTTAATGTATGTATGACTCATGTTGAGGTGCCTGAGGATTGTTGGAATGCTTGCATAATGCCATTGTACAAAGGCAAAGGGGATAAGAGTGAGTGCTCAAATTACAGGGGTATAAGCTTGTTGAGTATTCCTGGTAAATTATATGGGAGGGTATTGATTAAGAGGGTGGACGCATGTACAGAGCATCAGATTGGGGAAGAGCAGTGTGATTTCATAAGTGGTAGAGGATGTGTGGATCAGGTGTTTGCTTTGAAGAATGCATGTGAGAAATGCTTAGAAAAGCAAATGGATTTGTATGTAGCATTTATGGATCTGGAGAAGGCACATGATAGAGTTGATAGAGATGCTCTGTGGAAGGTATTAAGAATATATGGTGGGGAGGTAAGTTGTTAGAAGCAGTGAAAAGTTTTTATCGAGGATGTAAGGCATGTGTACGAGTACGAATAGAGGAAAGTGATTGGTTCTCAGTGAATTTTGGTTTGCGGCAGGGATGCGTGATGTCTCAATGGTTGTTTAATTTGTTTATGGATGGGGTTGTTAGGGAGGTGAATGCAAGAGTTTTGGAAAGAGGGGCAGGTATGCAGTGTCTGTTATAGATGAGAGAGCTTAGGAAGTGAGTCAGTTGTTCGCTGATGATACAGCGCTGGTGGCTGATTTGGTTGAGAAACTGCAGAAGCTGATGACTGAGTTTAGTAAAGTGTGTGAAAGAAGAAAGCTGAGAGTAAATGTGAATAAGAGCAAGGTTATTAGGCACAGTAGGGTTGAGGGTCAAGTCAATTGGGAGGTAAGATTGAATGGAGAAAAATTGGAACAAGTGCATTGTTTTAGATATTTGGGAGTGGATTTGGCAGGTGATGGTACCGTGGAAGCAGAAGTGAATCATAGGGTCGGGCAGGGGGCGAAAGTTCTGGGAGCGTTGAAAAATGTGTGGAAGTCGAGAAGGTTATCTTGGAAAGCGAAAATGGGTATGTTTGAAGGAAAAGTGCTTCCAGCAATGTTATATGGTTGCGGGGCATGGGCGATAGATAGAGTTGTGTGGAGGAGGGTGGATGTGCTAGAAATGAGATGTTTGAGGATAATATGTGCTGTAAGGTGGTTTGATCGAGTAAGTAATGAAAGGGTAAGAGAGATGTGTGGTATGGTAGTCAGATGTGTGAAAGGGTAGTCAGTGGTGGGATGAAGAAGTAAGATTATTAGTGAAAGAGAAGAGAGAGGCATTTGGATGACTTTTGCAGGGAAATAATGCAAATGAGTGGGAGATTTATAAAAGAGGCAGGAGGTCAAGAGAAAGGTGCAAGAGGTGAAAAAGAGGGCAGATGAGAGTTTGGGTGAGGGAGTATCATTAAATTTTAAGGAGAATAAAAAGATGTTTTGGAAGGAGGTAAATAAAGTGCGCAAGACAAGGGGACAAATGGGAACTTCAGTGAAGGGGGCTAATGGGGAGATGATAACAAGTAGTGGTGATACGAGAAGGAGATGGAGTGAGTATTTTGAAGGCAGTGGAATTTATTAAAAAAGGGGATGACTGTATTGTTGACTGGTTGGTAAGGTTATTTAATGTATGTATGACTCATGGTGAGGTGCCTGAGGATTGGCGGAATGCTTGCATAGTGCCATTGTACAAAGGCAAAGGGGATAAAAGTGAGTGCTCAAATTACAGAGGTATGTTTTTTGAGTATTCCTGGGAAATTTTTTGAGAGGGTATTGAATTAGAGGGTGAAGGCATGTACAGAGCATCAGATTGGGTTAGAGCAGTGTGGTTTCAGAAGTGGTAGAGGATGTGTGGATCAGGTGTTTGCTTTGAAAAATGTATGTGAGAAATATTTAGAAAAGCAAATGGATTTGTATGTAGCATTTATGCATCTGGAGAAGGCATATTATAGAGTTGATAAAGATGCTCTGTGGAAGGTATTAAGAATATAGGGTGTGGGAGGCAAGTTGTTAAAAGCGGTGAAAAGTTTTTATCGAGGATATAAGGCATGTGTACATGTAGGAAGAGAGGAAAGTGATTGGTTCTCAGTGAATGTTGGTGTGTGGCAGGGATGTGTGATGTCTCCATGGTTGTTTAATTTGTTTATGGATGGGGTTGTTAGGGAGGTGAATGCAAGAGTTTTGGAAAGAGGGGCAAGTATACAGTCTGTTGTGGATGAGAGAGCTTGGGAAGTGATTCAGCTGTTGTTCACTGATGATACAGCGCTGGTGGCAGATTCATGTGAGAAACTGCAGAAGCTGGTGACTGAATTTGGTGGGGTGTGTGAAAGAAGAGAGCTGAGAGTAAATGTGAATAAGAGCAAGGTTATTAGGTAGAGTCGGGTTGAGGGACAAGTCAATTGGGAGGTAAGTTTGAATGGAGAAAAACTGGAGGAAGTGAAGTGTTTTAGATATCTAGGAGTGGATTTGGCAGCGGATGGAACCATTGAAGTGGAAGTGAATCATAGGGTGGGGAAGGGGGCGAAAGTTCTGGGAGCGTTGAAGAATGTGTGGAAGTCGAGAACTTTATCTCGGAAAGCAAAAATGGGTATGTTTGAAGGAATAGTGGTCCCAACAATGTTATATGGTTGCCAGGCGTGGGCTATAGATAGAGTTGTGCGGAGGAGGGTGGATGTGCTGGAAATGAGATGTTTGAGGACAATATGTGGTGTGAGGTGGTTTGATCGAGTAAATAATTAAAGGGTAAGAGATGTGTGGTAATAAAAAGAGTGTTGTTGAGAGAGCAGAAGAGGGTGTTTTGAAATGGTTTGGTCACATGGAGAGAATGAGTGAGGAAAGATTGACCAAGAGGATATATGTGTCAGAGGTGGAGGGATTGAGGAGAAGTGGGAGACCAAATTGGAGGTGAAAGGTGGAGTGAAAATGATGTTAAGTGATCAGGGCCTGAACATGCAGGAGGGTGAAAGTGATGCAAGGAATAGAGTGAATTGGAATGATGTGGTATACTAGGGTCGACATGCTGTCAGTGGATTGAACCAGGACATGTGAAGTGTCTGGGGTAAACCATAGAAAGTTCTGTAGGGCCTGGATGTGGAAAGGGAGCTGTGGTTTCGGTGCATTATTACATGACGGCTAGAGACTGAGTGTGGACAAATGTGGCCTTTGTTGTCTTTTCCTAGCGCTACCTCGTACACATGAGGAGGTAGGGGGTTATTATTTCATGTGTGGCGAGGTGGCAATGGGAATGAATAAAGGCAGACAGTATGAATTATGTACATGTGTTTATATGTATATGTCTGTGTGTGTATATGTATGTATGCATTGAGATGTATAGGTATGTATATTTGCGTGTGTGGGCGTGTATGTATATACATGCGTATGTGGGTGGGTTGGGGCATTCTTTCGTCTGTTTCCTTGCACTACCTCACTAACGTGGGAGACAGCGACATAGCAAATAAAAAAAAGATATACAGAAATATGCATATGTTCATATACATACCTTTTTGCCTTTATCCAATACCAGCACTACCTTGCTCCAAAGGAAACAGTATCACCACCCCCTGCATCAGCGAGGTAGCACTAGGAAAACAGACCAAAAAGGCCAGATTCATTCACACTCAGTCTCTAGCTGTCATGTGTAATGCAACAAAACCATAGCCCCTTAACCACATCCAGGCCACAGACCTTACTGTGTTTTACCCCAGATGTTTCACATGTCCTGTTTCAGTTCACAGACAGCACGTTGACTCCACTTCTTTCCAATTCACTCTATTTGTTGCATACCTCTCACCGTCCTGTATGTTCTGGCCCCGATTGCTCAAGATATTTTTCACTCCACCCTACCACCTCCAATTTGGTCTGCTTCTCATTCCCTCTACCTCTGACACATATATCCTCTTTGTCAACCTATCCTCACTCATTTTCTCCTATCTCCAAACCATTTCAACACCCTCTTATGCTCTCTCAACCACAATCTTTTTATTATCACACATCATTCATACCCATTCATTACTTATCATCACACAACATATTGTTTTTAAACATTTCATTTCCAATGCATCCACCCTCCTCTGTGCAACCCTATCTATAGCCCATACCTCACAACCATATAATATTGTTAGAACTGCTATTCCTTCAAACATACCCATTTTTGCTCTCTCAGATAACATTCTCTTTTTCCACACATTCTTCATCACTCCCAGAATCTTTGCTCATTGCCCTCATTATGACTCATTCCCACTTCCATGATTCTATTCACTGCCAAATCTACTCATAGATATTGAATTGAAAACACTTCACTTCCTTCACTTTTCTCCTTTCAAACTTGCATCCCAACTAACTTGTTCCTCAAACCTACTGAACCTAATAACCTTGCTCTTATTCACATTTACTCTCATCTTTCTCCGTTCACTCACTTTTTCCAAACTCAGTCACCAACTTCTGCAGTTTCTCTCTTGAATCAGCCACTAGTGCTGTATCATCAGCAAACAACTATTGACTCACTTCCCAAGCCCTCTCATCCCCAACAGACTGCATACTCACTCCTCTCTCCAAAACTTTTGCATTTTCCTCCTTAGCCACCACATCTATAAACAAATTAACAACCGTGGGGACCTCACACATCCCTGCCACAGACTGACCTTCACTGGGAACCAGTCGTTTTCCTCTCTTCCAACTCATACACCTATCTTACACACTTGATAAAGACTTCTCACTGCTTCTAGCAGTTTTCCTCCCACACCATATGTTCGTAAGACCTCCCACAAAGCATCTTTATGAACCCTATCGTATGCTTTCTTTAGATCCATAAATGCTACGTACAAATCCATCTGTTTCTCTAAGTATTTCTCACACGTTCTTCAAAGCAAACACCTGATCCACACATCTTCTACCACTTCTGAAACCATACTGCTCCTCCCCAATCCAATGCTCTGTATGTTCCTTCACCCTCTCAATCAATACCCTTCCATACGATATTCCAGGAATACACAACAAACTTATGCTTCTGTAGTTTGAACACTCACCTTTATGCCCTTTGCCTTTGACACTATACATGCATTCTGGCAATTGTCAGACTCTTCACCATGATCCATACATACATTTAAAATCCTTACCAACTAATCAACAACATAGTTGCCCCCTTTCTTGATAAATTCAAGTGGAATACCATCCAAACCTGCCGCTGTGCTGGATTTCATCTTCCACAAGGCTTCCACTACCTCTTCTGTCTTAACGAAACCATTCTCCCTGACACTCTCACTTGGCACACCACCCCAACCAAAACATCCTACATCTGGCACTCTTATCATCAAATACATTCAACAAACCTTCAAAATACTCACTCCATATCCTTCTCACTTGATCACTACGTGTTATCACTCTCCCCCCCCCCTTTACCCACTTCTCTAATCTCCCATTTTTTCTCATCTTACACATGTTATTTATCTCCTTCCAAAACGTCTGTTTATTCTGCCCAGAGTTCAATGATACTCTCTCACCCAAACTCTCATATGCTTTATTTTTCTACCCTTGCACTTTCTTCTTGACCTCCTGCTGCTTTCTTTTACATTTCTCTTAGTCATTTGCATTCCTTCCTCGTAAGTATTGCCCAAACACTTCTTTTCTCTTTCACTAACAACTTTACTTCTTCATCCCAACACTCACTACCCTTTCTAATCTGCCCACCTCCTGCCTTTTTCATGCCACATGCATCTTTTGCATGTGCCATCTTTTTCCCAAGATACATCACATTCCTCACCCACTCCCTTTGTGTCATTTGCTCTCACTTTTTGCCATTCTGCACTCAATCTCTCGTGATACTTCCTCACACAAGTCTCCTTTCCAAGCTCATTGCTCTCACCACTCTCTTATTCCCAACATTCTCTCTTTTTTTTGAAACCCTCTTCACCTTAACTTCCAAAAGTCTCTCTTTAACATGCCCATTAATTAGCTTGTAATCTAATAATGCCCTTTGAATATCTCTCCTACTCACATAGGTATACTTATGTATATCTCTTTTTTAAACCAGGGACTCCCACTAACCAGCCTTTTTTCAGCACAAATCCACAAGCTCTTCACCATTACCATTCACAACACTGAATACCCCATGTACACTAATTATGCCCTCAACTACCACATTACTCACCTTCGCATTTAAATCACTCATCACTAATACCCAGTCTCGTACATCAGAGCTGCTGATGCACCCACTCAGCTGGTCCCAAAACAATTGCCTAACATGATTTTTCTTCTTATGACTAAGTGCATGAGCACCAATGATTATAATCACTCATCCCTCTCCATCCACTTTCAGCTTTACCCACATGAATCTAGAATTTGCTCACTTACACTCTGTCATACACTCCCACAACTCATTCTTCAGGAGTAGTGCTACTCATTCCTCACCTCTGACTTTACTCTCAAGACTTTCCCAAACCATTCTTCCCCTTTACCCTTGAGCTTCATTTTACTCAGAGCCAGAACATCCAGGTTTCTTTCTTCAGTCATACTACCTATCTCTCCTTTCCTTTTGTTTACATCCACACACATTTGGATATATTTATTTATTTATTATACTTTGTCGCTGTCTCCTGCATTAGCGAGGTAGCGCAAGGAAACAGACGAAAGAATGGCCCAACCCACTCACATACACGTGTATATACATACACATCCACACACGCACATATACATACCTATACATCTTAACGTATACATATATATACACACACAGACATATACATATATACACATGTACATAATTCATACTGTCTGCCCTTATTCATTCCTGTCGCCACCCTGCCACACATGAAATGAAAACCCCTTCCCCCGTATGTGCATGAGGTAGCGCTAGGAAAAGACAACAAAGGCCACATTCGTCCACACTCAGTCTCTAGCTGTCATGTAATAATGCACCAAAACCACAGCTCCCTTTCCACATCTAGGCCCCACAAAACTTTCCATGGTTTACCCCAGATGCTTCACATGCCCTGGTTCAATCCATTGACAGCACGTCGACCCTGGTATACCACATTGTTCCAATTCACTCTATTGCTTGCACACCTTTCACCCTCCTGTGTGTTCAGGCCCCGATCACTCAAAATCTTTTTTACTCCATCTTTCCAACTCCAATTTGGTCTCCCACTTCTCCTTGTTCACTCCACCTCTGACACATATATCCTCTTGGTCAGTCATTCCTCACTCATTCTCTCCATGTGACCAAACCATTTCAAAACACCCTCTTCTGCTCTCTCAACCACACTCTTTTATTACCACACATCTCTTTTACCCTTTCATTACTTAATCAAACCCCCTCACACCACATATTGTCCTCAAACATCACATTTCCAGCACATCCACCCTCCTCCGCACAACTCTATAGCCCACACCTCGCAACCATATAACATTGTTGGAACCACTATTCCTTCAAACATATCCATTTTTGCTTTCCAAGGTAACATTCTTGACTTCCACAAATTTTTCAATGCTCCCAGAACTTTTGCCCCCTCCCCCACCCTTTGATTTACCTCCACTTCTATGGTTCCATCCACTATCAAATCCACTCCCAGATGTCTAAAACACTTCACTTCCAGTTTTTCTCCGTTCAAACTTACCTCCCAGTTGACTTGTCCCTCAACCCTACTGTACCTAATAACCTTGCTCTTATTCACATTTACTCTCAGCTTTCTTATTTCACACACTTTACCTAACTCAGTCACCAGCTTCTGCAGTTTCTCACCCAAATCATCCACCAGCGCTGTATCATCAGCGAACAACAACTGACTCACTTCCCAAGCTCTCTCATCCACAACAGACTGCATACTTGCCCCTCTTTCCAAAACTCTTGCATTCACCTCCCTAACAACCCCATCCATAAACAAATTAAAGAACCATGGAGACATCACGCACCCCTGCCGCAAACCTACATTCACTGAGAACCAGTCACTTTGCTCTCTTCCTACATGTACACATGCCTTACATCCTCGATAAAAACTTTTCACTGCTTCTAAAAACTTGCCTCCCTCACCATATATTCTTAATACCTTCCACAGAGCATCTCTATCAACTCTGTCATATGCCTTCCCCAGATCCATAAATGCTACATACAAATCCATTTGCTTTTCTAAGTATTTCTCACATACATTCTTTAAAGGAAATACCTGATCCACACATCCTCTACCACTTCTGAGACTGCACTGCTCTTCCTCAATCTGATGCTCTGTACATGCCTTCACCCTCTCAATCAATACCCTCCAATATAATTTCCCAGGAATACTCAACAAACTTATACCTCTGTAATTTGAGCACTTACTCTTACCCCCTTTGCCTTTGTACAATGGCACTATGCAAGCATTCTACTCGTCCCCAGGCACCACACCATGAGTCAAACATACATTGAATAACCTTACCAACCAGTCAACAATATAGTCACCCCATTTTTAATAAATTCCACTGAAATACCATCCATACTTGCTGCCTTGCCGGCTTTCATCTATCGCAAAGCTTTTACTACCTCTTCTCTGTTTACCAAATCATTCTCCCTAACCCTCTCACTTTGCACTCCACCTCAACCAAAACACCCTATATATGCCACTCTATCATCAAACACATTCAACAGACCTTCAAAATACTCACTCCATCTCCTCACATCACCACTACTTATTATCACTTCCCCATTAGCCCCTTTCACTGATGTTCCCATTTGTTCCCTTGTCTTACACAGCACTTTATTTACCTCCTTCCAAAACATCTAATGATACTCTCTCACCCCAACTCACAATTGCCCTCTTTTTTGCCTCTTGCACCTTTCTCTTGACCTCCTGCCCTTTATTTTATACATCTCCCAGTCATTTGCATTATTTCCCAGCAAAAATCATCCAAATGCCTCCCTCTTCTCTTTCACTAATAATCTTACTTCTTCATACCACCACTCACTAACCTTTTATGGAGTTTCAGCAATCTTGACATATATTTGGAATTAAGAAATTATGAAAGTGGATAGTGACATATGAAGAGTGTCTGATAAAGATCATTGTCCAATATTTTACAGATTGACAGTGTATGTGAGTTGGATTTATGGCAAACACTCTATCAGGTTTTATGGGAAATTTTATTATGAATCAAAAGAATATTTTACCTTATGATCCTTTTTTTATTGGGATTTTTTGAGAATACAATATCAGTCTTGACTTCATAACTCCCATTCTTTTATGCCCAATTTACTCCATTGCTGTTTTATAGGAACCAAAAGGCTAGTAAGAACAGAATTTCACACAGAACATGCCACATTCCTTTTTGGATGATTTATTGATTACACATAGTTAAGATATAGGATGATCATATCTTCTGGATGACTTTATAAAACAGGAAATATAGACATGCCCTTCAAATTTCCTGTATTAGAGTGTGAATTAGTCTATATATACATTTCTGATTTTTTTCCCCATGCTTGAAAGTTTTCCCATTCCCTAAGTGAAAATACTGCACCAGTTATTCCACTTGCTTTTGAAAAATGTGACAAAACCACTAAGGAATACAGTGGTTGTTAATAGAAGGCAGGCTGATATCTGGATCACACTTGCTGGAAGTGCTTGTATTTATTTATTTAACTTATAAATGTCCCAAGGTCCTGGTGTTATGTATTACAAATAGCTTTTGTCAGCACTGACACCAGTATAGCAGCCTTGAGAATCTGATATATGTCTTGCACTATAATGGTTTTGAAAGTAGCTCCATACAAACATTTTTTATTTCTTTATTTATCTTATTATACTTTGTCGCTGTGTCCGCGTTAGCAAGGTAGTGCAAGAAAACAGACAAAAGAATGGCCCAACCCACCCACATACACATGTATGTACAGAAACATACACAGACATATACATATATACACATGTACATATTCATACATATAGGGTTGAGGGTCAAGTCAATTGGGAGGTGAGTTTGAATGGAGAAAAACTGGAGGAAGTGAAGTGTTTTAGATATCTGGGAGTGGATCTGGCAGCGGATGGAACCATGGAAGCGGAAGTGGATCATAGGGTGGGGGAGGGGGCGAAAATTCTGGGAGCCTTGAAGAATGTGTGGAAGTCGAGAACATTATCTCGGAAAGCAAAAATGGGTATGTTTGAAGGAATAGTGGTTCCAACAATGTTGTATGGTTGCGAGGCGTGGGCTATGGACAGAGTTGTGCGCAGGAGGATAGATGTGCTGGAAATGAGATGTTTGAGGACAATGTGTGGTGTGAGGTGGTTTGATCGAGTAAGTAACGTAACGGTAAGAGAGATGTGTGGAAATAAAAAGAGCGTGGTTGAGAGAGCAGAAGAGGGTGTTTTGAAATGGTTTGAGCACATGGAGAGAATGAGTGAGGAAAGATTGACCAAGAGGATATATGTGTCGGAGGTGGAGGGAACGAGGAGAAGAGGGAGACCAAATTGGAGGTGGAAAGATGGAGTGAAAAAGATTTTGTGTGATCGGGGCCTGAACATGCAGGAGGGCGAAAGGAGGGCAAGGAATAGAGTGAATTGGAGCGATGTGGTATACCGGGGTTGACGTGCTGTCAGTGGATTGAAGCAGGGCATGTGAAGCGTCTGGGGTAAACCATGGAAAGCTGTGTAGGTATGTATATTTGCGTGTGTGGATGTATGTATATACATGTGTATGGGGGTGGGTTGGGCCATTTCTTTCGTCTGTTTCCTTGCGCTACCTCGCAAACGCGGGAGACAGCGACAAAGCAAAAAAAAAAAAAAAAAAAATATTCATACATGCTGCCTTCATCTATTCCTGCCACCACCCCATACAATCTCTAGCTGTCATGTATAATGCACTGAACCGCAGCTCCCTTTCCACATCCAGGCCCCACAAAACTTTCCATGGTTTACCCCAGACACTTCACATTCCCTGGTTCAATCCATTGACAGCACATCGACCCCAGTATACCACATCGTTCCAATTCACTCTATTCCTTGCACGCCTTTTACCCTCCTGTATGTTCAGGCCCCAATTGCTCTAAATCTTTTCTCACTCCATGCTTCCACCTCCAATTTGGTCTCCCACTTCTCCTTGTTCCCTCCACCTCTGACACATGTATCCTCTTTGTCAATCTTTCCTCACTCATTCTCTCCATGTGAACAAACCTTTTCAATGCATCCTCTTCTGCTCTCTCAACCACACTCTTTTTATTACCACACATTTCTCTTACCCTTTCTTTACTTAGGCATGCAAATCACCTCACGCGACATATTGTCCTCAAACATCTCATTTCCAGCACATCCACCCTTTTCTGCTCAACCCTATCTATGGCCCATGCCTCACAAGTATTTAACATTGTTGGAGCCAATATTGTTTCAAACATAACCATTTTTGCTCTCCGAGATAATGTTCTTAACTTATACACATTCTTCAACGCTCCCAGAACTTTCGCCCCCTCCCCCACCCTGTGACTCACTTCTGCTTCCATGGTTCCACTTGTTGCCAAATCCACTCCCAGATATCTAGAACACTTCACTTCTTCCAGTTTTTCTTCATTCGAACATACCTCCCAGTGGACTTGTCCCTCAACCCTGCTGTACCTAGTAACCTTGCTCTTATTCACATTTACTCTCAGCTTTCTTCTTTCACACACTTTACCAAACTCAGTCACCAGCTTCTGCAGTTTCTCACCCGAATCAGCCGCCAGCGCTGTATCATCAGTGAACAACAACTGACTCACTTCCCAAGCTCTCTCATCCACAACAGACTGCATACTTGCCCCTCTTTCCAAAACTCTTGCATTCACCTCCCTAACAACCCCATCCATAAACAAATTAAACAACCATGGAGACATCACGCACCCCTGCCGCAAACCAACATTACTGAGAACCAGTCACTTTGCTCTCTTCCTACATGTACACATGCCTTACATCCTCGATAAAAACTTTTCACTGCTTCTAAAATCTTGCCTCCCACACCATATATTCTTAATACCTTCCACAGAGCATCTCTATCAACTCTATCATATGCCTTCTCCAGATCCATAAATGCTACATACAAATCCATTTGCTTTTCTAAGTATTTCTCACATACATTCTTCAAAGGAAACACCTGATCCACACATCCTCTACCACTTCTGAAACCGCACTGCTCTTCCCCAATCTGATGCTCTGTACATGCCTTCACCCTCTCAATCAATACCCTCCAATATAATTTCCCAGGAATACTCAACAAACTTATACCTCTGTAATTTGAGCACTTACTCTTACCCCCTTTGCCTTTGTACAATGGCACTATGCAAGCTTTCTGCCCGTCCTTAGGCACCTCACCATGAGTCATACATACATTAAATAACCTTACCAACCAGTCAACAATATAGTCACGCCCTTTTTTAATAAATTCCACTGCAGTACCATCCTAACCTGCTGCCTTGCTGGCGTTCATCTTCCACAAAGCTTGTACTACCTCTTCTCTGTTTACCAAATCATTCCCCCTAACCCTCTCACTTTGCACACCACCGTGACCAAAACACCCTATATCTGCCACTCTATCATCAAACACAGTCAACAGACACTCCGAATACTCACTCCATCTCCTTACATCACCACTACTTGTTATCACCTCCCCATTAGTTCCCTTCACTGATGTTCCCATTTGTTCCCTTGTCTTACACACTTTATTTACCTCCTTCCAAAACATTTAATGATACTCTCTCACCCCAACTCTCAATTGCCCTCTTTTTCACCTCTTGCACCTTTCTCTTGACCTCCTGCCTCTTTCTTTTATACATCTCCCAGTCATTTGCATTATTTCCCAGCAAAAATCATCCAAATACCTCCCTCTTCTCTTTCACTGATCATCTTACTTCTTCATACCACCACTCTACCCTTTTATGGAGTTTCAGCAATCTTGACATATTTTTGGAATTAAGAAATTATGAAAGTGGATAGTGACATATGAAGAGTGTCTGATAAAGATCATTGTCCAATATTTTACAGATTGACAGTGTATGTGAGTTGGATTTATGGCAAACACTCTATCAAGTTTTATGGGAAATTTTATTATGAATCAAAAGAATATTTTATCTTATGATCCTTTTTTTATTGGGATTTTTTGAGAATACAGTATCAGTCTTGACTATATAACTCCCATTCTTTTATGCCCAACTTACTCCATTGCTGTTTTATAGGAACCAAAAGGCTAGTAAGAACAGAATTTCACACAGAACATGCCACATTCCTTTTTGGATGATTTATTGATTACACATTGTTAGGATATAGGATGATCATATCTTCTGGATGCTTTTATAAAACAGGAAATATAGACATGCCCTTCAAGTTTCCTGTATTAGAGCATGAGTTAGTCTGTATATACATTTCTGATTTTTTCCCATGCTTGAAAGTTTTCCCATTCCCTAAGTGAAAATACTGCACCAGTTATTCCACTTGCTTTTGAAAAATGTGACAAAACCACTAAGAAATACAGTGGTTGTTAATAGAAAGCAGGCTGATATCTGGATCACACTTGCTGGACATGCTTGTATTTATTTATTTAACTTATAAATGTCCCAAGGTCCTGGTGTTATGTATTACAAATAGCTTTTGTCAGCACTGACACCAGTATAGCAGCCTTGAGAATCTGATATATGTCTTGCACTATAATGGTTTTGAAAGTAGCTCCATACAAACATTTTTTATTTCTTTATTTATTTTATTATACTTCGTCGCTGTGTCCGTGTTAGCAAGGTAGTGCAAGAAAACAGACAAAAGAATGGCCCAACCCACCCACATACACATGTATGTACATAAACGCACACACATGCACATATACATACCTATACATTTCAGCATATACATACAGAAACATACACAGACATATATATATATTTTTTTTTTTATTATTATTATTATTATACTTTGTCGCTGTCTCCCGCGTTTGCGAGGTAGCGCAAGGAAACAGACAAAAGAAATGGCCCCCCCCCCCATACACATGTATATACATACGTCCACACACGCAAATATACACACCTACACAGCTTTCCATGGTTTACCCCAGACGCTTCACATGCCTTGATTCAATCCATATATATATATATATATATATATATATATATATATATATATATATATATATATATATATATATATATATATATGTATATATATATATATATATACACATGTACATATTCATACATGCTGCCTTCATCCATTCCCGCCGCCACCCCATACAATCTCTAGCTGTCATGTGTAATGCACCGAAACCACAGCTCCCTTTCCACATCCAGGCCCCACAAAACTTTCCATGGTTTACCCCAAACGCTTCACATTCCCTGGTTCAATCCATTGACAGCACATCGACCCTGGTATACCACATCGTTCCAATTCACTCTATTCCTTGCACGCCTTTCACCCTCCTGTATGTTCAGGCCCCAATTGCTCTAAATCTTTTTCACTCCATGCTTCCACCTCCAATTTGGTCTCCCACTTCTCCTCGTTCCCTCCACCTCTGACACATATATCCTCTCTGTCAATCTTTCCTCACTCATTCTCTCCATGTGACCAAACCATTTCAATACACCCTCTTCTGCTCTCTCAACCACACTCTTTTTATTACCACACATCTCTCTTATCCTTTCATTACTTAGGCATTCAAACCACCTCATGCAACATATTGTCCTCAAACATCTCATTTCCAGCACATCCACTCTTTTCTGCTCAACCCTATCTATGGCCCATGCCTCACAAATATTTAACATTGTTGGAGCCAATATTCTTTCAAACATAACCATTTTTGCTCTCCGAGTTAATGTTCTCGACTTCCACGCATTCTTCACCGCTCCCAGAACTTTCGCCCCCTCCCCCACCCTGTGACTCACTTCTGCTTCCATGGTTCCACTTGTTGCCAAATCCACTCCCAGATATCTAGAACACTTCACTTCTCCCAGTTTTTCTTCATTCATACTTACCTCCCAGTTGACTTGTCCATCAACCCTACTGAACCTAATAACCTTGTTCTTATTCACATTTACTCTCAGCTTTCTTCTTTCACACACTTTACCAAACTCATTAACCAACTTCTGCAGTTTCTCACCCAAATCAACTTCCAGCACTGTATCATCAGCAAGCAACAACTGACTCACTTCCCAAGCCCTCTCATCCAAAACTGACTGCATACTTGTCCCTCTCTCCAAAACTTGCATTCACCTCCCTAAAGACCCTATCCATAAACAAATTAAACAACCATGGAGATATCATGCACCCCTCCCGCTAACCGACATTCATTCACTGAGAACCAGATCACTTTCCTCTCTTCCTACTTGTACACATGCCTTACATCCTCGATAAAACTTTTCTCTGCATCTAGCAACTTACCTACCACACCATATACTATTAATACCTTCCACAGAGCATCTCTGTCAACTCAATCATATGGATTCTCCAGATCCATAAATGCTACATACAAATCATCTGGTTTTTTAAGTATTTCTCACGTACATTCTTCAAAGCAAAAACCTGATCCACACATCCTCTACCACTTCTGAAACCACACTGATCTTCCCCAGTCTGATGCTCTGTACATGCCTTTACCCTCTCAATCACTACCCTCCCATATAAATTCCCAGGAATACTCAACAAACTTGTACCTTTGTAATTGGAACACTCGCCTTTATCTCCTTTGCCTTTGTACAGTGGCACTATGCATGCATACCACCAATCCTCAAGCACTTCACCATGAACCTTACATACATTGAATATCCTCACCAACCAGTCAACAACACAGCCACCCCCTTTTTTAATAAATTCCACAGCAGTACCATCCAAACCCGCTGCCTTGCTGACTTTCATCTTCCACAGAGCTTTCACTACCTCTTATCTGTTTACCAAATCATTCTCCCTTACCCTCTGACTTTGCACACCACCTCAACCAAAACACCCAATATCTGCCACTCTGTCATCATACACATTCAAAAAACCTTCAAAATACCTTCAAAATACTCACTCCATCTCCCTCTCACCTCACCATTGTTATTACCTCCCCAGTTGCCCCCTTCACCGATGTTCCCATTGGTTCTCTTGTCTTATGCACTTTATTTTCTTCCTTCCAAAACATCTTTGTATTCTCCGAAAAATCTAATGATACTCTCTCATGCCAACTCTCATTTGCCCTCTTTTTCACCTCTTGCACCTTTCTCTTGACCTCTTGCCTCTTTCTTTTATACATCTCCCAGTCATTTGCACTATTTCCCTGCAAAAATCTTCCAAATGCTTCTCTCTTTTCTTTGACTAACAATCTTACTTCTTCATCCCACCACTCACTACCCTTTCTAATCTGCCCACCTCCCATCTTTCTCATGTCACAGGCATCTTTTGTGCAAGCCATTACTGCTTACGTAAATACATCCCATTTCTCCCCCACTCCCCTTATGTCATTTGCTCTCACCTTTTTCCATTCTGCACTCAGTCTCTCCTGGTACTGCCTCACACATATCTTTTTTCCAAGCTCATTTATTCTCACCACTCTCTTTACCTTAACATTCTCTCTTCTTTTCTGAAAACTTCTACATATCTTCACCTTCACCTACACAAGAAAATGATCAGACATCCCTCCAGTTGCCCCTCTCAGCACATTAACATCCAAAAGTCTCTCTTTCATGCACCAATCAATTAACACGTAATCCAATAACGCTCTCTGGCCATCTCTCCTACTTACATATGTATACTTTTGTATATCTCTCTTTTTAAACCAGGTATTCCCAATCAGCAGTCCTTTTTCAGCACACAAATCTACAAGCTCTTCACCATTTCCATTTACAACACTGAACACCCCATATACACCAATTATACCTTCATCTGCCACATTACTCACCTTTGCATTCAAAACACCCATCACTATAACCTGGTATCGTGCATCAAAACTACTAACACACTCACTCAGCTGTTCCCAAAACACTTGCCTCTCATGATCTTTCTTCTCATGCCCAGGTGCATATGCACCAATAATCACCCATCTCTCTCCATCAACTTTCATTTTTACCCATATCAATCTAGAGTTTACCTCCTTACACTCTTATCACATACTCCCACAACTCCTGCTTCAGGAGTAATGCTACTTTTTCCTTTGCTCTTGTCCTCTCACCTTTCCTGACTTTACTCCAAGACATTCCCAAACCTCTCTTCCCCTTTACCATCCACATTCAGTTTTACCCATAATAATCTAGAGTTTACCTCCTTACACTCTTATCACATACTTTCTCAACTCCTGCTTCAGGAGTAGTGTTACTCCTTCCTTTGCTCTTGTCCTCTCACCATTCCTGACTTTACTCCAAGACATTTTCAAACCTCTCTTCCCCTTTACCCTTGAGCTTCGTTTCACTCAGAGCCAAAATATCCAGGTTCCTTTCCTCAAACATACTAACTATCTCTCCTTTTTTCTCATCTTGGTTACATCCACACACATTTAGCCACCCCAAACATTTTACAAATAGTAATTTCTTGTAATGAGAGCAGTTTTGATAATTATTTTTTTTGTGTAAAGTGCCAGTAGTGATTCATAAGTGCAGTTTACATATCATTCACAAAATGTGATTATTTGAGATCCTGATATTGAAAGAATAATGAATAGAAATTTGAAATAGGATCAAGAAATAGTATGTGAATCTGAAACATTGAATGAAAGAGTGATAACTGCAATATATAGATTGCAATTGAGGTGACTGTGAGTAAAGACAAAATTTTGAATAGAAGAATAGATTAAGAAATGTTTATGTAAGAGAGTTCTTAGAATGAATCAGTGCATGGAGCTGTAATTTTCGAAATGGTAACTAGAGACCTGAGCTACCCATCTGTATAATGGCAGATTATTTATCAAACTTTTAATATTGTTGCAAGTTGACAGAATATGGAAAAAATTGCCAATACTCTTTAAAAGTGGATGTGAACAAATGAGACCATTCTTTGTCTGTTCATGCTTCCTAGCTGTGCAGAAATTAACTAATTGGTAGAGAGAAAAAATTTAAAGATATTTTCCTTTGATTTGTGTATATTCATAGTATTTTCACCTAACTTTTTTAGGTGTGATACGATGCCTGGCTGCCGATTCTAGGCGAATTGTGAGTGCTTCCGATGATAAAACAATTAAGGTATGTGGTTATATGTATTTGTTAAACAAGTATGACATAAAGATGAAGTTTAAGGAACACTCTACATTATTCTTCATGTGCTTGATTATTTTATGTGTTTCACCTTCACAGTCTGTATGTTCATAGGTACCATGAACTGTTTTGTTTTTCTGTAATTGTTACCTCCATATCCAACTCCTTGGATTTGGATCAGGTGCATATATATTCAAACATCACTCACACATTTCCCGAACCCATACTGTGTGTTAGAGGGAAACTTGGCCTTCCACACATAAAACTACTTACTTTTTTGCTTTGCATAGTAAGTTGATTTGTCAAATCTTACCAACATCACCAGTTGCACTGCCTTTGCCTACAAAATGTTTTCTTCACATCTGATTCCTAGTCGTTCCTATGGAGTCTTCATCTGTAATATCCCTGCCCAAATCAGTTTTACATGAAATGAATGAGAAATCAACAGGAAACTAGCATTCCTATTATAACATGATCAACTTGAAATCAGCAGCACATGTTTAACTCAAACCAGTAACATCACAATCCACGCTGGTCTTCCCCAATCTGATGCTCTGTACATGCCTTCACCCAATCAATCAATACCCTCCCATATAATTTCCCAGAAATACTCAACAAAACTTATACCTCTGTAATTTGAACACTCACCTTTATCCCCTTTGCCTTTGTACAATGGCACTATGTATGCATTCCGCCAATCCTCAGGCACTTCACCTTGAGCCATACATACACTGAATATCCTCACTAACCAGTCAACAACACAGTCACTCGCTTTTTTAATAAATTCCACTGCAATACCATCCAAACCCGCAGCCTTGCTGGCTTTCATCTTCTGCAAAACTTTCACTACTTCTTCTCTGTTTACCAAATCATTCTCCATGACCCTCTCACTTCTCACACCACCTCGACCAAAACACCCTATATCTGCCGCTCTTATCATTTAACAATTTCAACAAACCTTCAAAATACTCACTCGATCTCCGTCTCACATCACCGCTAATTCTTATTACCTCCCAATTAGCCCCCTTCACCAATGTTCCCATTTGTTCTCTTGTCTTAGGCACTTTATTTTCTTCCTTCCAAAACATCTTTTTATTCTCCCTAAAATTTAATTATACTCTCTCACCCCAACTCTCATTTGCCCTCTTTTTCACCTCTTGCACATTTTTCTTGACCTCCTGCCCCTTTCTTTTATACATCTCCCAGTCATTTGCACTATTTCGATGCAAAGATCGACTAAATGCCTCTCCCTTCTCTTTCACTAACAATCATACTTCTCCATGGGCAGATTAGAATGGATAGTGAGTGGTGGGATGAAGAAGTAAAATTATTAGTGAAAGAGAAGAGACAGGAATTTGGATGATTTTTGCAGGGAAATAATGCAAATGAGTGAGAGATGTATAAAAAGAAAGAGGCAGGAGGTCAAGAGAAAGGTGCAAGAGGTGAAAAAGAGGGCAAATGAGAGTTGGGTGACAGATTATCATTAGAATTTAGGGAGAATAAAAAGATGTATTGGAACGAGGTAAATAAAGTACATAAGACAAGGGAACAAATAGGAACATCAGTGAAGGGGGCTAATGGGGAGGTGATAACAAGTAGTGGTGATGTGAGGAGATGGAGTGAGTATTATGAAGGTTTGTTGAATGTGTTTGAGGATAGAATGGCAGAAATAGGGTGTTTTAGTCGAGGTGGTGTGCAAAGTGAGAGGGTTAGGGAGAATGATTTGGTAAACAGAGAAGAGGTAGTAAAAGCTTTGTGGGAGATGAAAGCCGGCAAGGCAGCAGGTTTGGATGGTATTGCAGTGGAATTTGATAAAAAAGGGGATGACTGTGTTGATGACTGGTTCGTAAGGTTATTAAATGTATGTATGACTCACGTGGAGGCTAAGGTAAAGATTTGTAGAGGTTTTCAGAAAAGAAGAGAGAATGTTGGGGTGAAGAGAGTGGTGAGAGTAAGTGAGCTTGGAAAGGAGACTTATGTGAGCAAGTACCAGGAGAGACTGAGTACAGAATGGAAAAAGGTGTGAACAAAGGACGTAAGGGGAGTGGTGGAGGAATGGGATGTATTTAGGGAAGCAATGATGGCGTGCGCAAAAGATGCTTGTGGCATGAAAAGCGTGGGTGGTGGGCAGATAAGAAAGGGTAGTGAGTGGTGGGATGAAGAAGTAAGATTGTTAGTGAATGAGAAGAGAGTGGCATTTGGATGATTTTTGTTGGGAAATAATGCAAATGACTGGGAGATGTATAAAAGAAAGAGGCAGGAGGTGAAAAAGAGGGCAAATGAGAGATAGGGTGAGAGAGTATCATTAAATTTTAGGGAGAATAAAAAGATGTTTTGGAAGGAGGTAGATAAAGTGCGTAAGACAAGGAAACAGATGGAAACATCAGTGAAGAGGGCTAACGGGGAGCTGATAACAAGTAGTGGTGATGTGAGAAGGAGATGGAGTGAGTATTTTGAAGGTTTGTTGAATGTGTTTGATGATAGAATGGCAGATATAGGGTGTTTTGGTCGAGGTGGTGTGCAAAGTGAGAGGGTTAGGATGAATGATTTGGTAAACAGAGAAGAGGTAGAAAAAGCTTTGCGGGGGATGAAAGCTGGCAAGGCAGCAGGTTTGGATGGTATTACAGTGGAATTTATTAAAAAAGGGGGTGACTGTATTGTTGACTGGTTGGTAAGGCTATTTGATATATGTATGACTCATGATGAGGTGCCTGAGGATTAGCAGAATGCTTGCATAGTGCCATTGTACAAAGGCAAAGGGGATAAGAGTGAGTGCTCAAATTACTAAGGTATAAGTTTGTTGAGTATTCCTGGTAAATTGTATGGGAGGGTACTGATTGAGAGGGTGAAGACATGTACAGAGCATCAGATTGGGGAAGAGCAGTGTGGTTTCAGAAGTGGTAGAGGATGTGTGGATCAGGTGTTTGCTTTGAAGAATGTATGTGAGAAATACTTAGAAAAGCAAATGGATTTGTATGTAGCATTTATGGATCTGCAGAAGGCATATGACAGAGTTGATAGAAATGCTCTATGGAAGGTATTAAAAATATATGGTGTGGGAGGCAAGTTGTTAGAAGCAGTGAAAAGTTTTTATCGATGATGTAAGGCATGTGTACGTGTAGGAAGAGAGGAAAGTGATTGGTTCTCAGTGAATTTAGGTTTCCAGCAAGGGTGTGTGATGTCTCCATGGTTGTTTAATTTGTTTATGGATGGGGTTGTTAGGGAGGTGAATGCAAGAGTTTTGGAAAGAGGGGCAAGTATGCAGTCTGTTGGGGATGCTAGAGCTTGGGAAGTGAGTCAGTTGTTGTTCGCTGATGACACAGCGCTGGTGGCTGATTCATGTGTGAAACTGCAGAAGCTGGTGACTGAGTTTGGTAAAGTGTGTGGAAGAAGAAAGTTAAGAGTAATGTGAATAAGAGCAAGGTTATTAGGTACAGTAGGGTTGAGGGTCAAGTCAATTGGGAGGTGAGTTTGAATGGAGAAAAACTGGAGGAAGTGAAGTGTTTTAGATATCTGGGAGTGGATCTGGCAGCGGATGGAACCATGGAAGCGGAAGTGGATCGTAGGGTGGGGGAGGGGGCGAAAATTCTGGGGGCCTTGAAGAATGTGTGGAAGTCGAGAACATTATCTCGGAAAGCAAAAATGGGTATGTTTGAAGGAATAGTGGTTCCAACAATGTTGTATGGTTGCGAGGTGTGGGCTATGGATAGAGTTGTGCGCAGGAGGATGGATGTGCTGGAAATGAGATGTTTGAGGACAATGTGTGGTGTGAGGTGGTTTGATCGAGTGAGTAACGTAAGGGTAAGAGAGATGTGTGGAAATAAAAAGAGCGTGGTTGAGAGAGCAGAAGAGGGTGTTTTGAAGTGGTTTGGGCACATGGAGAGGATGAGTGAGGAAAGATTGACCAAGAGGATATATGTGTCGGAGGTGGAGGGAACAAGGAGAAGAGGGAGACCAAATTGGAGGTGGAAAGATGGAGTGAAAAAGATTTTGTGTGATCGGGGCCTGAACATGCTGGAGGGTGAAAGGAGGGCAAGGAATAGAGTGAATTGGAGCGATGTGGTATACCGGGGCTGACGTGCTGTTAGTGGATTGAATCAAGGCATGTGAAGCGTCTGGGGTAAACCATGGAAACCTAACCTAACCTCACCCTCTTCCACATTCATCAGCTCTTCAGAATACTCTTTCCATCTTCCTTTCACTTCCTTCTTTTGATTTTCACATTTACATTTCCACTCTTATATCCATCTCTTGCCTTGTTTCATCTCCTACCAGTACAGTTTCTTATTTTCCCTGTACTTTTCTCTCAACTGTCTTCCAAAATCTTCATCTACTCTTTCTTTGCTTCCTTCTATCAGCTTCTTAACATGCTAACACATCTAATATTTTTCCCTACTCCTTTGCTGAGCCTTCACTGGTACATTCCCTTTGAGCAAATTACCATATTCCTTTTTCTTCTCTTCCACAGTATTTCTAATCTGATCTGTCCATAATGCATTCCCCTTTTATTTGTACATTTCATGACCTTGTAAACAAACACTAATTCTGGAACCTTTAACAGTCTTTCTATAAACATTTTAAACACCTTAGTCACACATAACTGCATCCCTACATTTACTGAACTTTCATCCACACTTTTTGTCATCCTTCCTTCATACTTCTTGCATTCTTTCTGATTCACTTTCTATCATGCCAATCCTTTTTTCCTCAGAACTTTTCCCACTAGAGGTAGTTTTCTAAGGTTAAAAATCTGTTGTACACACCTTCCTTTCCTATACCTACTTTATTCTTTGCCATATACCTTGCTTGCTATTCTGCGGATACTTGTTCATCTAGCATTCTTACAAGCTTTTGCACTGCATTTTTCCTGTGCATGGTGCAAAAAGCACCATTTTCATTCAATTGTCTGTCATGATACAACTTTGATATGCTTCCATATATATTTTCCAGATCCACTTCTCAGCAGTTTCATGTCCTATTTTCACCACCTTGCTCAGAAAATATCAAAACCATTGTGTTTGTTTGGAATTAAGAGTTAGGCATTTGTAGTGTTTGGAAAAACATTTTTTACCTGTTAGCCAGTCCTGAGCAAGGTTGGCATGGGTTTTGTGTGGGTACTATGATGGATGGGATGGTTAGGTGGCTGCCACAGACTTAGTAACTCCATAGAAAAGGCACAAAGCCACCCTTCGTTCTCATAAGTGGGGTTACTAAGGCCTTCAGGTAGCTCCAGTGGCTCATCCTTAGTTTGGGTTGCCATCTCTGGCCAGCAACAGACCCTACACTGTACACAAAACTCTCAGCTTGCGGCAGGAGATTTAATGTATAGATTGACATTCATATGACCTAAAGTGTCAACAAAAAGCCTCGTCTTCCCCCCATATATTTATATAGGTGACGACACATAGATTTTAGTACTTTGTCATCTCTCCTTTAGTCTTGATTACCATCTGCAGATGTCTGGGCATGGAATTGGCAAGGTTCCTTAAGTATTGTAGTTCCATGTTTTGGGTCCATAGTGTCTTGATCTCCTGAATGTGTTAAGCACTAACAAATTGTTGAAGGAAGCATTTGTTTGATTGTGTGTTCTGAGCATCCAGTGCTTAAAGAAATCTCACATGTACCCACATTTTTTTTTTATTCTGGATGAGAATTTAGGCTTTCTCCTCCTCAGAAAGGGAAGAGCCTACCATCTTGAAGCACAGGTAGAAGAAATACAGTGCCCAAATGAGAATTCCACAAAATGAAATGGGATTCTGGTAAAGAATGAACATTCTCCTCCTCAGAAAGGGAAGAGCCAACCATCTTTAAGCACAGGTAGAAGAAATACAATGACCAGATGTTAATTCCCTCAAAATGAAATGGGATCCAGGAGGAGTAAAGAAGAAACATTCTTCCCTAGAGATAGCTTGAGGCATATTTAGGCAGGTTGCTGTAGCTCACAGCATTAGAAACACTAGTCCCAGCGACCAGATGTAAAATGATTTCACCCTAAGAGTGTTATGTGCTTCTATCCAAGGTAAACCTTAGCAATGTATTGCCTTTGAAAGTAATGGGTAGGGAGGCCAAGGCTTTTTGTTGTTGCTGTTACTTAGTGACAATAGATTGATGTCCTTGGTACTGATAAGGTTAAGAATGGAATTACTGAGAACTTCGAACCCCTTGTTCCCCCAGTCTCCCCATTGTGTACTTTGAATCTCATAAGTGGAGGGCTTAAGCTTGAAGATGAGAGAATATCATGGCCCTGACAGGAAATTTAGTATTCAGAGAAGTGTGAATTTGATGGATGAGAGTTCAGAGACCAATTGGCCTCCGTGAGACAAGAAAACAGTGGTAGTTGAGAGACAAATAAAAAGGAAGATTTATGGGTAGTCACTTGTTAGAAGAGTTCAGTAGAATAAAGTTAATAGAATTATCACTAATGTTAGTAAAAGAAATGGAAAAAACAATCAGCCCTATTTCTGGGAAAGGGTCTTGGGAAAGGCTAAATACTACTTCTGCTACCTGAGCCTTCTCTTTCATTGGCATGCCCTTACCTGCCATGTTTTCCCCTGTATTTTTATGAACACCATGTCCTCTCAGATATCAAAATTGATACTTTGGAAACTTTTTAAGGTAAGTGAATCTAAGTTACCATTTGCTTAGGCATTATTAGCATGTATATTTCTTCAAAGAATGACAGGTTTACAGGTTTTTGTTTATGTTTCTGCTAACCAATACCGTGAAAATGGATAAGTAGCTGTAGTGCACGGTAACTCTTCTAATCCACAGTAAAATGGTATGATGGATTTTTTTTCTTTTTTTTTTTTGAGTTGTTGTTATAAAATTAAATGAGTTTCAGGTATGGTAGGATTTATAACTTCAGATGTAAATTTCAGGTATGGGACCGTGAATCTCGTCGCCGTTTAGTGACTCTGAGAAACCACACTGATGGTGTCACGTGCCTCGCATTCAACGATCACGTGATTGTAAGCGGGTCTTATGACAAGACTGTCAAACTGTGGGATTTCAGTGTATGCTGAATTTTTCTTTTCATTCCGTAGTGGATGAAGATAAACATTAAAAATATGGATAGATTATGAAAATGTTTATAAAGTTTAGGACTGATTGTTTGCAAAAACTTTCTACTCTTTATCTAAAATTGTAATAGAATATTTGCCTGATTTTTATTTTCCCAGAAGGTGCAAGATTATTTTATGTGAATGACTGCAGCAGTGGAAATTACTTTGTGTAGTGTGAAAGGCCACATTTTAGAATGGATTTGCTGAATGTTGTTATTTTATACCATCAGGAGAACCATGTTGAAGAATAGTACAAGGGCAAGTATTTCTCTTATCATACAGTGATACCAAGGATATGAGAAATAGAATGAGCAAAATATTAACTAAAGAAATGTCAATTGAGTAAGAAAAGCACTATTTTTGTAATTTTAGTAAATGAATTGGACAGACAAATGTCTTGACTTCTTCCTAAGCAGTCCTATTGGAAAATTTTAAAGGTGAATAAAACAGTTTAAAAAGAATTTTGAGTTGCATTGTGCAGAGGTTTAGTTGATGCTACAAAGCATGTGACACTAGTACCACTCATCCAACCATACCATGAAAGAAAAAGTTCCTGTGTATTCAGGATTGTTTCACTGGGATATTGCCTTCATTGTAATGAGGTTAGTTACCCTCTGATTCAGCCATAGAAAAGTGCTGATGCTTATTTGGTAATTCTATGTTTTAACTGTAATTTGAATGATATCATTTCTGCAGAAAGTAGTAAAATCTGGAAAGATTTTCTCTGTCTTAGAAAATACCATACTCCTTTCTCATGAGATTCTAGTATGAATATGAATTGATAATTTGCCTCTTAAAATATTTTAATGAAACTGCAACTTAGTAGTGCACATGCTAGTGTGAAGTCTTTCTAGTAGTGTAGCCTTTAGCACTGCAACTTTTATTGTAGTTAAAGGGTTTTATTCAAATAGTTCTCTAAATATTTGGTGATTGGATTATTATTCAACCCTTTCATTGCAGAATTCAGATATATTTGAATGCATTTTTTCCTTTGTTTAAGGCATTTGGAGTTACTCTGTGCCTTTCCCATGCATTTCAAATAGCATTTCTTTAATGCGAGATTTTTACATCAATTTATAAGGTTATACAGAAGATTTCTGGCAAACTTTTTCATGATATGAATGTTGCATTCATATATTTGTAGAATATTTTGACTAGCTATTTCATTGTTATGTTATTTTATCTAGGAGGTTATGGAAAGTTGTTTTTCTGCAAACTTCAACTTTCATGCTTTTGTGTGATTTCAAGGTGTTTATTGAATTTTAGGGAGAATAAAAGATGTTTTGGAAGGAGGTAAATAAAGTGCGTAAGACAAGAGAATAAATGAGAACATCAGTGAAGGGGGCTAATGAGGAGGTAATAACAAGTAGTGATGATATGAGAAGGAGATGGCATCAGTATTTTGAAGGTTTGTTGAATGTTAGATGATAGAGTGGCAGCTATAGGGTGTTTTAGTCAAGGTGGTGTGCGAACTGAGAGGGTCAGGGAGAATGGTTTGGTAAACAGAGAAGAGGTAGTGAAAACTTTGCAGATGAAAGTCAGCAAGGTGGCAGGTTTAGATGGTATTGCAGTGGAATTTATTAAAAAAGGAGGTGACTCTGTTGTTGACTGGTTGGTGAGGATATTCATTGTATGTATGGCTCATGGTGAAGTAACTGAGGACTGGCAGAATGCATGCATAGTGCCATTGTACAAAGGCAAAGAGGATAAAGGTGAGTGTTCAAATTACAGAGGTATAGGTTTATTGAGTATTCCTTGGAAATTATATAGGAGGGTATTGATTGAGAGGGTGAAGGCATTTACAGAGCATCAGATTGGGGAAGAGCAGTGTGGTTTTAGAAGTGGTAGAGGCTGTGTGGATCAGGTGTTTACTTTGAAGAATGTATGTGAGAAATACTTAGATAAGCAAATGGATTTGTATGTAGCATTTATGGATCTGGAGAAGGCATGTGATAGAGTTGTGGAAGGTATTAAGAGTATATGGTGTGGGAGGCAAGTTGCTAGAAGCAGTGAAAAGTTTTTATCAAGTATGTAAGGTATGTGTACGAGTAGGAAGAGAGGAAAGTAATTGGTTCCCAGTGAATGTAGGTTTGTGGCAGGGGTGCGCGGTGTCTCCATGGTTGTTTAATTTGTTTATGGATGGGGTTGTTAGGGAGATGAATGCAGGAATTTTGGAGAGAGGGGCAAGTATGCAGTCTGTTGTGGATTAGAGAGCTTGGGAAGTTAGTCAGTTGTTGTTCACTGATGATACAGCACTGGAGGCTGATTTGGATGAGAAACTGCAGAAGCTGGTGACTGAGTTTGGTAAAGTGTGTGAAAGAAGAAAGCTGAGAGTAAATGTGAATAAGAGGAAGGTTATTAGGTACAATAGGGTTGAGGGACAATTCGATTAGGAGGTGAGTTTGAATGGAGAAAAACTGAAGGAAGTGAAGTGTTTTAGATGTCTGGGAGTGGATTTAGCAGTGGATGGAACCATGGAAGTAGAAGTGAGTCACAGGGTGGGGGGGGTGAAGGTTCTGGGAGAATTGAAGAATGTGTGGAAGGCAAAAATGGGTATGTTTGAAGGAATAGTGGTTCCAACATGTTATATGGATGCAAGGCGTGGGCTATAGATAGGGTTGTGTGGAGGAGGGTGGATGTGCTGGAAATGAGATGTTTGAGGACAGTATGTGGTGCGAGGTGGTTTGATCGAGTAAGTAATGATAGGGTAAGAGAGATGTGTGGTAATAAAATGAGTGTGGTTGAGAGAGCAGAAGAGGGTGTTTTGAAATGGTTTGGCCACATGGAGAGAATGAGTGAGGAAAGATTGACAAAGAGGATATATGTGTCAGAGGTGGAGGGAACAAGGAGAAGTGGGAGACCAAATTGGAGGTGGAAAGATGGAGTGAAAAAGATTTTGAGTGATCGGGGCCTGAACATGCAGGTGGGTGAAAGGCGTGCAAGGAATAGAGTGAATTGGAACGATGTAGTATACCGGGGTTGACGTGATGTCAGTGGATTGAACCAGGGCATGTGAAGCGTCTGGGGTAAACCATGGAAAGTTGTGTGGGGCCTGGATGTGGAAAGGGAGCTGTGGTTTTGGTGCATTATTACATGATAGCTAGAGACTGAGTGTGAACGAATGTGGCCTTTGTTGTCTTCCTAGCACAACCTCACGCACATGAGGGGGGGAGGGGGTTGTTATTTCATGTGTGGCAGGGTGGCGATGAGAATGAATAAAGGCAGACAGTATGAATTATGTACATGTGTATATATGTATATATCTGTGTGTGTATATATATGTATACATTGAGATGTATAGGTATGTATATTTGCGTGTGTGGACTTGTATGTATATACATGTGTATGTGGGTGGGTTTGACCATTCTTTCGTCTGTTTCCTTGCGCTACCTCGCTAACACGGGAGACAGTGACAAAGCAAAATCAAAATAGGTAAATATAAGATTATCTTTATCTGTGCTCTTTTAAAATCGATCTATAGTGTTTAGATAGTTATGAAACGATTCTTTTGATTATTTCCGTTTAATGCAACTTCAAAATCTTTCCATGAGAGTATGATTCAGTCTCCATTAACATATTCGTAGTCCAAGGAATATGGTCAGATTATTTTACAAACTAATCAAAATTAATTTTGCAACTGTTGTATCCCTCTTATGGGACTCTGGCAGCTTCAAGGGTGTACTTTATTCAGGAGCAGGAAAATGGGGAAAGTTCTTAGCAAGACTCTACACCTTTCTGTCTCTTGATGATACAGGCTTGCTGAAGGTGACTGACTTCCCAGTCACAGTTTAATCACTTGCAGGAATAGTCCACCAATACCTCATATTATATTTTAATATGTTTTGCAGAATATTGAGTGAAAGTACTTACCTACTTTATTACTGTCACTAGATGATTTAGTCTGAGAAAGTTTGTAAAATATTACCTTTGACATTTATTCTTTAAAGTGAATTGAATGATTTTTCATGGAATTTATTATCATATATGTATAGTTTTGTGGGATGTTGATGCAACTGAAGCTGTTTCTTATTTTACATTTGATATAGGTGCAAGTCTGCAAGAACTTGCCTCCTCATTTTAGGGATTATTATATACAAAATTTATGTACTTCAGCTTGCTCATAGATCAGATCTTTGAACCATTACGTCTAATCACTGCTGGGTGCATTTCACTATTTGTTGTTTTGCCTTCCTATTTGATGCCAATAAGGAAATACAGTGAACAAAGTAGACATGGAAAGAAATGAAGAATGTTTCAAAATCTAGATGGAGTAATGGTGGATGCACATATGCTTGTGAATGAATGCATTTTTATGTAAAATTGCATGTAGTTTCCTCAGACCCAGACAAATATTGTGTGAGTGGAAAGTGCCCTAGTGAGCCTTGTGCTTGTGGGAAGAAAGGAACAGGAAAAGCAACAGCTTGGAGGTAAATTTAGATATATGAGGCAATTTGATGTCGGGCAGCAAGGTGTTGATGTAACCAGAGCTCTTTGTTTGCATGTTACATTAGTGAGAACAATTGTGAGCATGCAAATATAGTGAGACAGCATACCTTGAATGTGACATTATTAGGTGTAATGAATATCACTGATACCTGAGAAATTATAGAGAGCATAAAACAAATGTTGAATGTCTAAATCATAAATCAAAACTAATGGAACATGCTTTTTCTTACTGTACTCTGTTTTTTACAAGACACAGTATTTTAAGCTTTATATCCTATTCAGATACTTAGAGTTCCATCTTACATGTTTCTTGGCATTGTATTCATATTTTTTTGTGAAAATTGGGCTTAGAATTCTTCCAAGATATTTAAACTTCCTTTTATCGCCCTTAATCCTATGGTGAAATGGGTTCCACTGTGCAGTGATTTCACTAAGTTGTGTTTTCTGGGAAGATATTTCCAATATATTTGGTAATTAGGTTTGCTTCTCATGCAGGAGTAGTTGCTGGGTTCAACATTCATCTTAAACTCTTGGAAGAATTTGTGTTTTTGAGTAGGTTTCATAAGGTTTCAAGAATTGCTTTTATATTTTAAGATTTTGAGTCATAATATTTTTTTTTAGTCTCGTCAAAGTTGCATTTGAAATAAAGATGAATATAGATATTGATTTTGAAAGCAAGGTTTGAGTTGGAACTCTTCTTAAAGTAACAGAAATGAGATAGGAAATTCTGTGATTTTCCATCTTCAAAAAAAAGAGAAAGAAAGAATATCTGAGATGAATGATCATCTAGAAAGATATTGTATGTCCTTTCCCCAGAATAGATGTTTATGGCTGCTTTAAAAGATTGATTTTCTTACACAGGATTTTCATTAATGTTAGTGGTAATGTAGCGAGTGGAAAGTACAAGCCAGTTTTTTATTTTGTTCCTTATTGATGTAATTAAGGGTTTATTAGGGAAATGGCTGTCATTATGATCATGTTAATGCATAATCTTATCTCAAAAAGAGTGCCATAGCTTAACATAGCTTTTCTTCAAGATTAAAGAGCTGGTTTTTCTAAGGCAGTGGATTTTCCAGGTCATATTCTCAAAACAGAAAATAAGTTTTGACAGTGAGGGAGGCTCCTGCACTTTTCTTTGGGGTGGAATGATAAAGTTAAATTGTATACTCTCTCACTTTTCTTTTATATATGAATAAGGACTTCTGTACATCCTGGCACTGTGGGATTGTACTGTATGTTTGTTTATTAAGCTCTATCCTTTTCATTAGCTTAAGGCATGATGCCAACTATCTTGACTGGTATTGATAGATATTATAACTCTTAATTTTTCTGTTTGTTTCATCCTTAGATGGACTTTACCAATAGCACTGTTTAACAAGAAGTCACCTTGTAACCTGCAACAAAACAGAAAAGTATCTCTCCTCTGTATCTGCTTAGTTATGTTCTCCATGCACATTAACTTTTGTGCTTGCAATACTTCTTTAGTTGAAAGGTAATTTGTATGAAAATTTGTCACTGATGGAATATGATGGAATACCATTATTGATAAGCTGCTTGTTAGGGGTGTCCAACCTGTGGCTTGTGGTCCACGCGCGGACCCATTAACTTGTTTTTCCGTCCGCATGTTTATATAATTACTTAGCTTTTAGCCTAGAAATGGTTCTCAGGAAAGGTAGTGGATAACTAGTGTGTAATTCATATTGATTTGAGTGTGCATTCATTTAAGAATGATCAATCCTTCATTCACCTGTGATGTACTATGTAGCATCAAAGGATGCTTAATTCCAGTTACATGGTGAATGTAGGCACTGGTATTACTGTTTTTCCCAAAATGTTTATCATCTATGGTATGTGATAAATTTCCTTTAAGTTCCCTATTCAACAATAACATTTTTCATAGAATTTATACTTGTTACTGCATGAGGGCAATCCCTAGTTATTTGATACGTCAGTACACAGCTGTCCAGTCAATACAATTTGTAGTGACTTGATCATTGTGTGCACTTTTCATACTTGCTAATGAAATTATGGTTCAGTGAATTGGGCCTCCCCTTAACACATTTTTCATGGGTAAGTGTAATTTTTCATTGGTTACTTTATTTTATTACTGAAAATAACTGTAGCTAGATTTTTTTATGTATTAGAACAGTGATCATGATGCTTTGTTCTTCAGAAAGTTTTATAGAAGACAATGTGATGAAAAAGGCTTTTTATTTCTGCAGTATCCTTTTGGAAAGGTTGGGCACCCTTTTTACACAGGAACCCTCATACTGATATCTGTCATTATATATATATATATATATATATATATATATATATATATATATATATATATATATATATATATATATATATATAAAAATATATATATATATATATATATATATATATATATATATATATATATATATATATATATATATATATATATATATATTTTTTTTTTTTTTTTTTTTTTTTTTTTTTTTATACTTTGTCGCTGTCTCCCGCGTTTGCGAGGTAGCGGAAGGAAACAGACGAAAGAAATGGCCCAACCCCCCCCATACACATGTACATACACACGTCCACACACACAAATATACATACCTACACAGCTTTCCATGGTTTACCCCGGACGCTTCACATGCCTTGATTCAATCCACTGACAGCACGTCAACCCCTGTATACCACATCGCTCCAATTCACTCTATTCCTTGCCCTCCTTTCACCCTCCTGCATGTTCAGGCCCCGATCACACAAAATCTTTTTCACTCCATCTTTCCACCTCCAATTTGGTCTCCCTCTTCTCCTCGTTCCCTCCACCTCCGACACATATATCCTCTTGGTCAATCTTTCCTCACTCATTCTCTCCA